>NC_085988.1:73537328-73837328 GCF_030014385.1 Trichomycterus rosablanca
AAGTGAGAATTTTTAGCAGTTGTTGTAGCTTATAAAAGGATGCACAAATCTGTTTTTTTTAATATTGATATAATAACAGTCTTGACAGCCAAGACTCATTTATGCCATTAAGCTTGTGTTGATCCACAGAAGAGATGGATCAACACAAGTGGTGCTGGTGCTGCCTTTTTCTGCTGCTATACTTTGAATCGTGCACTTTAGATCCACATAAAGCTGCTGTAGTTCCTGTGCAATACTTGTGCAATACTTGAATGTATATGTAAATATTTAAAATTCATATCTTAGTTATTTCTTCTTCTAAGTCTAAGTTTTATTTTTACTTAACATACCGTATTTTCCGCACTATAAGGCGCACCTAAAAGCCTTACATTTTCTCAAAAATCTGCCGTGCGCCTGATAATCCGGTGCGCCTTATGTGTGCACTGAGTTCCAAAATCTGTAAAAATGTTGTTGTTGACTTTGGTAAGCGCTCCGCTTGATTTACTATTGGACCATTTCCCGCTGACACAGGGACGTAATACGTACACTACGTACGCTGGCAGCGATTAAACCAATCAGAGAACATTACGTAATACGTACAGTACGTACGCTTACCTCCGCCACACCTCCTTTGCTTCCGTTACCTTTTTTTTGTAGACCGTATGTTTTAGCATGCGCCTTATAATACGGTGCGCCTTATGTATGGGTCAAGTACAGAAATAGACCCCGTAATTGAGACTGCGCCTTATAATCCGGTGCGCCTTATAGTGCGGAAAATACGGTAGTTTTTTTTTGCTATTTATATTTTATATTTTATTATGTTTACACACACCGAGACCTAAGTAACTGCATTTCGTTCTAATCATGTACATGGTTTTGAATGACAATAAAGCTGAGTCTGAGTCTGAGATGGTACCAGATTGTACTGTGGATTCGCTTTGCAATTAGGGGTTAAATGACTTGCTGGTAATGTTCTGGTACCTGATACCACAGGATTCCCTTAGATGTCTTGTATACTCCATATCTCTGTGAGCTCAAGCTGTTTGGACAGCATATTAGTTACGAGTGGTTCTAATGTTTTGGCTCATCTGTGTATATAGTATTGGCGCATTTCTCAGTCTTAGGTGAATATTGATGATTGAATCTGGTGTGAACTAATTCACCTGCTTGCTTTACAGTGTCATCATTACTACAGTACTTTACCTGTCCGATGCTCTGAGGAAGAACTTTCTCAACGACAGGTTTGATTACAAGGTATGTATGTGTGAGGGAGTTTTTAAGTGCATTTATTTTTCCAATTTTCCTCTTAATCTAGTCGTATCCAATTATCCTATTGCATTTTGCTTCCTCCACTGTTGCTGACCTCCTCTCCTGACCGAGTGCCCCTTACACGCCCCTTTCCCTGTGCATTAAACAACCACTTCTTTATCACCTATACAAGGCGGGTTCATATGGAGAATCTCGCGTCAATTTCCATTATCCCCCGTCTCTGTGCGGGTGGCATTGTTTAGCCAGCAGAGGTCATAATTGCAGCAGTTATAAGGAATGCCCTCATTGTCATCCCAGTCGTTGTCCGTATAGGTGCCTGGCCTGACAGTAGCAGAGCTGAGATTCGTATTTGTGAGCACAGGCATTGTAGGTACATGTGGGTAAAAGCCCATGCAGTTTACTGTGCTGTGAAAAGTAACGCCCGGGGTGAAATGCAGGTCGGATACCTTTGTTCCTTAAATAATTTAAAATGGGTTTTAAATAATGGTCTGAAATCATTTACTGGGACAGCTAAGGTGTCACGGTGGCTCGGTGGGTAGCACTGTCGTCTCACAGCAAGAAGGTCCTGGGTTCGATTCCTAGATGGAGTGGTCCGGGTCCTTTCTGTGTGGAGTTTGCATGTTCTCCCCGTGTCTGCGTGGGTTTACTCCAGGAGCTCCGGTTTCCTCCCACAGTCCAAAGACATGCAGTCAGGTTAATTGGGGATACAAAATTGTCCATGACTGCGTTTGACCATAAAAACTTGATCTGATGAATTTAGTTTAACCAGTCAATGTAACCAAAGTGTGTAAAACATGACGTTAAAATCCTAATAAATAAATAATGGTCTGAAATCATTTACTGGGACATTTACACAATACAGCTAATCGGAACCTGCATATAAATTCTAAATGTCATGTGCGTACCTCATGCAATAAGTGTGTATTCATGTGGTGCAGATTGTTTTCTTGTGCATGAGAGTATTTTTTAACAGTTATTATTGTATGTGTGTAAGTAGAAATCCAGAAGCTTTAAAAATAACTGGAAACTTTTAGTGCTGGCAGTATCTCGGTTGAGTTCTGGTGAAGCAATCATATTTTGGTAAACACGTCTATACTTCAAATTTGTGTGTGTTTGTTTCAGGTCTGGGACTCGTACTTCTATCTGTCTGTTATCTTCATCAATCAACCCTGTCTTCAACTGGAGACCTTTTCTCCATCCAAGAGAAAGAAAGTTCTGGAAAAGTGGGTACTCTCCAAATTATTTTGCTTTTTGCAGCCTGTCACAATTTGCACTTTCATAGTTTAGGTCAGTGCTTCTTAAAATTTTTAAATAATAAAAATACAGGGGTGGCAAGATGGTGCAAATCCAAAGTGACTTACAGTTGTGGCTGAATACCATTTTAAGCACAGGTGCTCAACAATGGCAACATGGCTGTGATGGGGCTTGAACCAGTGACCCTTAACTGCTAAGTACCCTAACTGCAGAGGTACCACGACATAGTTATTGGTGTTGGCAGTTTTTATATGCATTTAAATAATCTCTAGACTTCCGTTTCTTTTCTTTTAAAATCTATATTCATTCCCCGGCCCCCCCTGTTTTCCTTTTTGTTATTTCGCTGTCATCAACTCCGCCCTCCGTTTGAGGAGGGTCATGCTTCGTACACGGCCCCTCTGACATACATGCACCTGCCGATTGCTTCACAGAGCGCAGTATTGCACAATTGGTCATTCTCCATTGGAAGAAGAAGAAGATATACTTTATTTGTCATATATACATATACAGGTGTACAGTACAATGAAATTCTTTCTTTGCATATCACAGCTTGTTTGGAAGTTGGGGTCATACGGCGCCCCTGGAGCAGACAGGGTTAAGGGCCTTGCTCAAGGACCCAACAGTGGCTGCATAGCAGAGCCTGGATTTGAACTGCCAATCTTCTGGTTGATAGCCCAAAGCTCTACCCACTAGGCTACCACTGTCCCTTGATCAGCCAACAGAGGTCATAATAGCAGCAGTCCTGTTTCGACCATTGCCACTTCCCCTATGAACACAGAACCAATCTTCCACTAATTTGTACCAATTGAATAATCACTCTTTTTAGTAAAAAATAAAGTGTTAATAGAAAAACTTACCATCACCAGGTATTTGGGTACTTGCAGCATTTTTACACATGCACTTTTTGTTTGTTAAAACCCTGAGTTGGGTACAGTTGGGCATCTGTGAAAACAGTCTTTGATCCTGCATACTTAGGATTGAACCCAAGACATATTCCTTAGTATGTTAGGTTGCAATTTGGAATGAAACCCTGTAGCCAAGGGGTAGAGCTTTCAACTATCAATCTTAAGATTGTGGGGTCAAACCTCAGCTCTGCTATGCATCCACTGTTGCGGCCCTTGAGCAAAGCCCTTGAATCTCTCAGCTCCAGGAGGGGCATGCAATGGCTAACCCTGCATTCTGACCCCAGCCTTTAAATGAGCCGAGATGTGTACATCATATTATGTATATATGACAAATAAAGGTATTATGTTCAGTTCTATTCTATTCTCTTGTATTCGACACAGTAATGTTACTTTAACTATCACTGTCATAATGTATAGGTTAGCTCAGACTTCCTTCCCACCTAACCTCAAAATCTGTCACATTGTTGTGGGGATTTACTCTTGAAAGATTGTTTGCCTTGTATGATTATGAACATTGTTCATGCTGATTTAAGGGCTGTTAAGTAGATGTATGTGTCTACATGTAGGTATGGAGATATGAGAGTGATGATGGGCTGCGAAATCTTCAGTATGTGGCAGAATTTAGGTAAGAGATTCATACCAGCATAAAAATAATATTGGTCTTGTGATATGATATGAAATTCAGCATATATATATATATATTACACACACATTGATCAGCCATTAAAACCACTTCCTTGTTTCTACACTCATTGTCCATTATATCAGCTCCACTTACCATATAGAAGCACTTTGTAGTTCTACAATTACTGACTGTAGTCCATCTTTTTCTCTACATACCTTTTTAGCCTGCTTTCACCCTGTTCTTTAATGGTCAGGACCACCACAGAGTAGGTATTATTTAGGTGGTGGATGATTCTCAGCACTGCAGTGACTTTGACATGGTGGTGGTGTGTTAGTGTGTGTTGTGCTGGTATGAGTGGATCAGACACAGCAGCGCTGCTGGAGTTTTTTTTATTACCGTGTCCACTCACTGTCCACTCTATTAGACACTCCTACCTAGTTGGTCCACCTTGTAGATGTAAAGTCAGAGACGATCGCTCATCTATTGCTGCTGTTTGAGTTGGTCATCTTCTAGACCTTTATCAGTGGTCACAGGATGCGGCCCATGGGGCGCTGTTGGCTGAATATTTTTGGTTGCTGGACTATTGTCAGTCTAGTAGTGACAGTGAGGTGTTTAAAAACTCCAGCAGCACTGCTGTGTCTGATCCACTCATACAGCACAAAACACACTAACACACCACCACCATGTCAGTGTCACTGCAGTGCCGAGAATGATCCACCACCCAAATAATACCTACTCTGTGGTGGTCCTGGGAGAGTCCTGACCATTGATGAACAGCATGAAAGGGGGCTAACAAAGCATGCAGAGAAACAGATGGACTACAGTGTGAAAACAAGAAGGAGGTTTTAATGCTAAGGCTGATCAGTGTATATATATAAAATCTGCCTTTTTCTGTTACTCTTTTATAAAGGAGAACACAAGTTAAACTTCATCCCTGCCATGATCGGCCCATTTCTGGAGGTGACTCTGGTTCCTCAGCCAGATTTGAGGAATGTGATGATCCCTATTTTCCACGACATGATGGACTGGGAACAGCGTCGAAGCGGCAACTTTAAACAGGTACAACAGCACCCCCTAGTGGACCAATGAAAAACTTTATAACCAAATGATTGTGAGTGCTGTACGTTTCTGTTCAGTAATCATCTTGAATTATGATTACTAATTAAAGGTCGAGGCAAAACTTATAGACAAGTTGGACAGTCTGATGTCAGAAGGGAAGGGAGATGAAACGTATCGAGAGCTCTTCAATAGCATGTGAGTATTGGTGCTATGTTCTGTAAGTATATCACGGGTACATCAACGTGTCAGAGCACACACCTAGTGCTGCCATCGTCTGCAAGTGTGGTGATGACCTTTGGTCAGTCTGTTGTTTAGTTTCAGGCACTTGTATGAACCCTGCTTGATGTAGATATATGTTTCTGTACTACATGGGCCGACATTGTCGTGTAAACGTTTGTGCTGTTGCTGGTTTGAGAACAGCTGGTAGTGGAGATGGGCATTTTACTAGTTTTATTATTTGATGAACAGTTTTGTTAACAGATGAAATTCCTCAGGGCTTTCAAATTTGATTATGGAGAAAAATCACATGGGGCACGGTGGCTTGGTGGGTAGGTCTGTCGCCTCACAGCAAGAAGGTCCAGGGTTTGATTCCCAGGTGGAGCGGTCCGGGTCCTTTCTGTTTGTAGTTTGCTTGGGGAGCTTCGGTTTCCTCCCACAGTCCAAAGACATGCAAGTGAGGTGAATTGGAGATTCAAAATAGTGATTGTGTTTGACATTAAACTTGTGTAACCTGTAACTACAGTTCCTGTCATGAATGTAACCAAAGTGTGTAAAACATGATGTTAAAACCCTAATAAAATAAATAAAATCAAGTTTTGGCTACCACTCAAGGTTACCAGGTTGCTGCTGTTGGGCCCTTGAGCAAGGCCCTTAACCCTCAATTGCTCAGACTGCATACTGTAACTATACTGTAAGTGGCTTTGGATGATGGCATCCGCTAAATGCTGAAAATGTAAATGTAAAAACAAATGCATTATTTGATACCATAAAGGTAAAAAAAAAAAAAAGCCCATCTCTAGTAGCCAGATGTATTTGATGTCTTTTTTCCCCACTCATTGTGATTTCCTGATGTGTTACCATGCATGTTCGTGTGTGTTAGTGTGTATGTGTGTGTGTGGTCTGAGGACGTGCTGTATTTATGTTGCTTAGTTTATTTAAACATGCGCCAAATAGAATTAAAACAACTCCAAAATACCATTCCTGTTCATTATTCACAACATGACATTTAAGACGTTTTTTTTGAGATTTGAAATGTATTATTACTGATACGAGTGCAGTAGGTACGCTCTAGTATCTGCACTAACAATACTAACAATATACAAACACGTATGTGTGAATGAGTGTTGCCGACACTAATCTTTTAATCTGACTCTGTTTGATCTCTGCTTTCCCGGAGTAGAATTCCTCTGTTCGGTCCGTACCCTAGGTAAGCGCACCGCTCACTGTGCTGCTGTGTGAGTAGGGTGTGTATTGTAGGGAGATAATGATGGAGGGGAGACAGTACTGGAATGTGTAGGATATGTGAATAAATGAGTTTTTTCTGGAACGTGTGTTTTTTTTGTCAGTCTGCTAAAGAAGATTGAGCGAGAGACCTGGAGGGAAAGTGGAATCTCTCTGATAGCAACAGTAACACGTCTGATGGAAAGACTGCTGGATTACAGGTGAGTGCTGAGCACAATCTTATATACTTTATATATATATTATACCAAGCAGTTATAACATTAAAACCACCTCCTTGTTTTTACACTCACTGTCCATTTTATCAGCTCCACTTACCATATAGAAGCACTTTGTAGTTCTACAATTACTGACTGTAGTCCATTTGTTTCTCTGCATACTTTGTTAGCCTGCTTTCATGCTTTTTAATGAAAGCAGATCAGTGTTTTAATGTTATGGCTGATCAGTGTACATGGGCAGCTCGATGGGTAGCACTGACCTCTCACAGCAAGAAGGCCCTGGGTTCAATTCCCAGGTAAAGCTGCGGTAAAACATACTAGCCCACCAAAACTGACATCCTGAAGTTTGAATCTCAGCTCTATACAGACCTTGATTGGTTCGTCCTGCTGCAATTATGACCTCTGCTGGCATGACTCTCAGTGCACAATACAGAGCTCCAGAATGTTCTTGCTTCAGGCAGGTGAGAAGAAGCGTTTGGCTACTGCACATCAGGTGGGCATGTGATAGTCGCGGCCCCTTCATGATCAAGAGTGGAGCTTTGTCAAAGTAGAGTAAACCAAATGCGATTGGGTAACTGGATATGTCTAGATTAATAATAATAATAATTTCCAGTGATTGGAAAATAATTTCCTTATTGCCATATAAAATGTGTTTTCTATTGTGTGTATTCTTATGTCATACATACAGCAAAGTTTAGTCCAATCCCATACTTGGTCAAGTATCAAGACTGTTGAGAAAAAGCCTCTTTTGAGCCTCTCTAAACTACAGGCTTTAAAACGTGTTGTGCCCTACATGGAAGGCATGTGTACTGAATAGGAGGTAATTTGGATTTTTTTATTGGGATAAATATTTGACACTATAGTTTTATCAGGACTGGGTTTGGATGATGGGCCAATCTGTAACTTGTAGTCATTCTTCTAGCTTTTAGTAACAATTATGATCTGGGAATATAAAATAATCGTACTTATGAATGTGTCAGCTATTGTCCATAAGTTTTACCACTACTAATGGTTTAAATGTTTTAAAGTCTATAGTTTATTTATTTATTTTACAAAACAAAAAGAGGCTTTTTCTCAACAGTCTTGACACTTGACCAAGAATGGAATTGGACTAAACATAAGAACACACACAGCACAAAACACATTTACATGACAATATTTATTTATTTATTAGCTTTTCAATGTCACCTCACCCCACACAGACACAGGGTTATATGAAAATAAGAAAATGATTTTCTGATTTTTTCTCCCAATCTAGTCATTTCCAATCATCAGATCGCATTTTGTTTCCTTCACTGTGACAAAGCTCCACTTTTGCTCCGGTTTCCTCCCACAGTCCAAAGATGTGCAAGTGAGGTGAATTGGAGATACAAAATTGTCCATGACTGTGTTCGATATAACCTTGTGAACTAATGAACCTTGTTTAATGAGTAACTACCTGTCATGAATGTAACCAAAGTGTAAAGCATGACATTAAAATCCTAATAAACAAAACAAAAATCTTAGCATCAAGCAAAGAGCATCAGCAGCAGCTTTTCACAGTTGATTATTATATATATACGTATATATATATATATATATATATATATATATATATATATATATATATATATATATATATATATATAAAAAATTACAAAAAGAAGAATATATAATTTACTAATTAACAGTCTATCTGGTGAAATATTTTAAAATAAATGTAAATTTTGGGGGTTTTTAATTAATTAATTAATTTATTTATTTATTTTATTTTAGTTTATTTTAGTTTATTTTAGTTTATTTTAGTTTATTTTAGTTTATTTTATTTTATTTTATTTTATTTTATTTTTTTTACCCCAAACATATTAGGTTTAACCCACTATTGCACAGATACACACTCATACATTCACTACTGTTGTGCATTCTCCTTAGGGACTGTATGAAACTTGGAGAGGTTGATGGGAAGAAGATTGGCTGTACTGTCAGTCTGCTGGTAAGCTTCATTCTGCCCACTTATCACCGGCTTTAATCCAACTTCTGTGGATGTACACTCGCTTTTACCACTTCCTTACATGCATTCAAAATAAATTAAAGGAAAACACATATAAAAGGTCAAAAACAGCCGGCACGTATGATTTAGGTGGGTGACATAATAACATCATAATGCATCTTGAGTTGAGTCTGCCCTGCCACTGAGTGATTGCAGCATGGGGCCACGATAAAGCCCTCGCCATCTGTGACAGGAAGTCCGGGGTCCAGAAGGGCATAATTAGCCTTGCTTGTCAGGTAGAAGTGATGCATTTCTGTTCATTAAGGCAAGACTAGCCAGTTTTTGGACTTCTGCCCACATACCAAAATTGGAGCAGATAGTGTCCTCTTCCAGAACTCCATTACGATTGATGCTGGTAATTCTCTGTGCCCATTTAAAGGGCTAGTTTGAATGCCCAATTAGAGTTATCCACAATCATTATGTGGAAGAACTACCAAAACAAGTCAGCCATTAGGTTGACAGGTCAAGCAGTTGAAACGTGACACTGTTTACAGGCAAGCAAGCTTTATCTTATCTTGTTTACAGGCTACAGTGCTAGGAAAAACGTCTCTCTTCTTTTGCTTCTTCTTTACCCTTTTTCACGCTATTGTGTAGCCTAAGGTGAAGACAATCAGGGTATTGTGGAGTAGAGGCTACTGTCTTACATGGTAGTCTGTAAGCAAATACAAATTATGTATCCTAAACATTCAGTGACACAAAAATATACACTAAAACCCTGACAATCCCAAGACTTCTGTGACAATTAGACTCCTACCCAAAGAGACTGGATGCTGTCATAAAATCAGAAGGTGCTTCAACAAAGTATTATTTGATGGGTGTACATATTTATGCAACCACGTTATTCTAATAAGTATCGTTAGACTTATTAGACTTAAGACTTATTCTATAAGTCTTTTTTTTCCCCCTCTAAAGGATTTTTGTTTTTTAATTGAACTGTGCAGTTTATAGGTCACATTAAAGTGGAAAAGACTTCTTTTTGTAACAGGGGTGTGTAGACTTTTTGTAAATATATATTTATATCTCTAGCGTTTAGCAAAACAAGCTGCAGTTGTTAGATTTACACAACAATACCAAAAGGAATTCTATTGTACTACATGTGTACCAACAACATTAGTGGTGCAACGGTTAGTACTATTTAGTAGGTTAGTATGCAGTTTAGAACCCTGAAACAAAGAGCATGATCAGCTTCTTTTATAGTTGATTATCAAATAATCCAAATATAGAAAAAGTAATAACAAAAAAGAATATATAATTTATTGATTAGCAATTAGCAGAGATGTTAATTGGGCCAGTGGGCTCAATTAAAATGTGGGCCAGTGATAGCTCAGTGGTTACTGGAGTGGCTCATCGTGTTCAGCTCATTGTGTGAGTCGCTTTGGATAAAAGCGTCTGCTAAATGCTGAAAATGTAAATGTAAATGTTCACAAGTCACAAAATACGAGTCCGAGTCAAGTCACAAGTCTTTAGGCTAGAGTCCGAGTCAAGTCATGAGTCTTGAGACTAGAGTCCGAGTCAAGTCACGAGTCAGTATAATACACACAAAACATATTGGAAATGTAGCGTAGAAATAAACAAACAATATGTAAGTTCAGATAAAAAACAACAACAGGTTAGCAACTGTATTTTGCCATTTTATTTAATGCCTTTACTTTCCTAGTCATGGGCATTTCCGTAACAAGAAGGTACCAGTTAAAAGCTTAAACTGATACATTTTGTTTTCATTGCAAAACAAAAGCGTGCGATAAATGATGGCACAGCAGCCAAAATCCAAAACACAGCAAAACAAAATCATAACCACTTATTATCTTAGCTTATGTTCTTTCAGGTGCTATTACATTTATAACCCTGTGTTGTCCCATTAGGAATATAATCCGTTATTTTGTAAATGTGTGCTTATAATTAAAAACCTCCAAACTTTTCCCGGTTGTGAAGTAAAACACTAACTTATTAGAAAGCCAATCAAGCGTTTCATTGACACATCATCTGTGTGACGCAAACTGAATAAATGCAAGAAGGTCTGATTGATTCAGAAAGCGGTCTTTCAACCCTTAGAAAGACCTGTCTGGTGAAAAATGTAAGAATAAATGTTGCAGTTGTATATAACAATGACAAAAAAAAAACATTTTAAAGACCTTGACCTGTTCTTTTCACTCTTTCACTTTTTGTCCAGAACTTCTATAAAACAGAGCTGAATAAGGAGGAAATGTACATCCGATACATCCACAAGCTCTATGAACTGCACTTAAAAGCACAGAACTACACAGGTAACTAATGCTCTACAGCTAAGAAAAAAAAAATGCTGCTTTGTTGGGTGGGTTTTTGTGACTCAGCGTGTGTTGTGTGAGTACACAGAGGCCTCTTACACACTGCTGCTGTACGACGAATTGCTGGAGTGGTCGGAGAGGCCCCTGCGGGAGTTCCTGAGTTACCCCATGCAGAGCGAGTGGCAGAGAAAAGAGTACCTGCACCTCACCATTATCCAAAACTTCGATCGTGGCAAGGTCTCAGTTTGTTCCTAGTATACTTCTTTTATTGATATTCAAGAGTAGGCGACTATTTTTGTCATTATATTAAAAAAAAAATTATAATGTTTTACAAATCTGCAAGATGAATAGGTACCCTGAACGTACTGAAAATTAAGTAAGCACATTTGCAAAATTAGCCATGTCAAGTCCTTTGTCCTTGGGTCACATGGCCATGCTGATAAGACTTTAAGCTGGTGAATTTGCCTGCTGTAGCTTTTAGTCATTTTCAATGTTAAGATTTATTATTTAGTGTAATTATGATCTGGAAATATGAGAAAAAATTGTACTTAGCAAGTTAACAACTGGCTTTCCTCAGTTTGACCACTACTTATGGTGCATCCACCATTAACGCCTCATTTTATGTACTGCATAGTGTGTACCAACAACAGTAGTGGTGCACCAGTTATTATACTATTTAGTAGTGCTTGTCTTCTCTGCATCAAGCAAAGAGCATCATCAGCTTCTTTTATAGTCAAAAAAAGAATAGATAATTTAGTAATTAACAGTCTATCTGGTGAAACACTTAAAAAAAAAAAAAAAAGTCAAATTTTTTCTTTGGGTATGATCTCATCAGAAGCGTATCGTCGCTGTCCGATGAAAAACACGCATCTCCATTTTTAATGGTTTTCACTTTTTTTTTTTTTTTTTACATGTGTTGATTGTGGGTATAAATCTCTGTCTGTCCATAGCAGCGAATATCAAAATGACCAATGAAAAGATGAAAAATCACGCAATCTCTTTAACGAGTATCTCCATTGGCTGCTAGAACTGTCCATCAAAACTTCATATCTCTTCTTCCTTCCCCTCTGGTACTGTTTGAGAAATGCGTATCAGTGTTTGATCTATACAGTTTATTCAGGTTATTCAATTGCATGGTTGTAAACATGATTTATATTTGTACACGTCCATTTTACATATGAAACCGACAGACTGACGACCTGATGAAGATATACTTTTATTTATGTGCAGAATTGTATGTAAATGTCGCCATCTGTGGTTTGTTTGTACCGTTACTGTCAGGGGAAAAAGTTTTTTCTTTTTCCTGAAAAGAAGATACATGTTTTTCATCAGACAGTGACGATATTTAAGTTAAAAAATAAGTACTGTTGTCAATATGGCCATGCCAGATACTATAAAAAAAATTAGCTGATTATATAATTTGTGATGATAAACATTGTATAAATTCAAGAAAAACAGGAGCATTATTGCTGGTGATCCCAGACATCTGGTCATCACTGTAAAGACCATGACCAAGCCTCCATTCCAGAATGATGGACATTTATCTAAAGTCCGCCTATATAAGCATTATGACCTTCCACCCTCTTAGCTGTCAAAACACTCCACAGTACACATGTAAGCGTCTGTTGTATCTAGTACCAGGATTTTACCATCAGGTCCCTAAAGTCCACTGTGTTGTGAGGTACATCATACAACTTTGCATCCTGGTGTCGTCTCCATGTGTTTGGGTACACAACGAACACATGCCTGACTGTTTACATGATTTATCAGACCTGGTGACCTTCCTACATTGCTCCAATGCCCAGTCCTTATGGACATGGCTTAGCACGAGCATTTTGACTGGCCTGTGCAGCCTAATATAAGCAAAAGTAAGTAAGTAAGTAAGTAAATTTTATTTATAAAGCACTCTTAAAACAACTTACGTTGACCAAAGTGCTGTACATCGAATAAGCATACATAACACAACATTATATTAAAAAAGTAAGAACCAAATAAAAATACAGAGTAAGAGACAAAATAAAACAAATACAAATAGACTAAACAATTAAAATTAACACAACTCCTCACTGTTCAAATGCCAGCTTATAAAGGTATGTTTTTAGGAGTGATTTAAAAACAGCGGCCGAAGGTGCTTGTCGAATATTAGGAGGTAGAGTGTTCCATAGCCTCGGAGCATAAACTGCAAATGCACGATCACCTTTTAGCTTCAAACAAGCCCTAGGAACAGTCAACAAATTCTGAGTGGCTGATCTTAAAGATCGCTGTGCGGTTGCGGGAGAAAGCATACCACTGAGATAAGCCGGGGCTTGACCATTAAGCGCTTTAAAAACAAATAAAAGCACTTTAAAATGAATCCTGTGCTGAACAGGCAGCCAATGTAGTGAGGCAAGGACTGGTGTAATATGGTTTCTTTTCTTGGTATTAGTCAGTAACCTTGCTGCTGCATTCTGGACTACCTGCAAGCGCCGCAACAGAGACTGATTAATCCCAATATACAGAGAATTACAGTAGTCAATTCTTGCAGAAATGAATGCATGAATAACTTTTTCCAGGTCAGAATAGCAGAGAAAAGGCTTAATCTTCGCAATATTTCTGAGCTGGAAGAAGCTATTCCTTACCACAGAGTTGATTTGTTTATCAAATCGGAGGTCAGAGTCAAAGATAACACCAAGATTTCTCACAGATGTTTTGACACATGTAGACAAGTGACCAAGGTTATTGGAGACACTATTGATGTGATGAGGACCCCCAAAAACGATAACCTCTGACTTGCTTTCATTCAGCTGAAGAAAATTGTCAGCCATCCACCTCTTTATGTCCTCAAGACAACTGCTAAGAGATGTTAACGAGCCATTGTCATTCGGTCTAATGGGAAGATAAAGCTGTATGTCATCAGCATACAGGTGAAAGCTGACATTGTGCTTCCTAATTATTTGACCCAATGGCAGCATATAGATGGAAAAAAGGAGGGGCCCTAGTATGGACCCTTGTGGAACACCACAAGAGACATCAGCAGAAGAAGAGAAATAGCTGCTAATATTCACTGAAAAGGTTCTATTCTTAAAATAAGATATGAACCAATTCAGGGCCTCTCCCTGTAACCCCACCCACTTTTCCAGGCGACCAACAAGTATGTCATGGTCAACAGTATCAAAAGCAGAACTAAGGTCCAATAAAATAAGGATGGCACAATTTCCCTCATCAACAGTAAGTAGCAAGTCATTTGTCACCTTCAGAAGAGCAGATTCAGTGCTGTGCATAGACTTAAAGCCAGATTGAAAAATCTCAAAAATACCATCTCTACTCAAAAATGGTAAAAGCTGAGAATATACAACCTTTTCCAGCAATTTAGCCAAGAATGGTAATTTAGAAATCGGCCTATAGATAAAAAGGGCTCCATACACTGGCTGTTTAACTTTCCGCTCATCCCCAAGTATTCCAATTATCAACAAATCTTTAACTGTCCACTTGATGAAGGCTCATCACACATCACACAGTTTTCATCTGCTCACGATCAAAATATCAGTTGGAGATCGTCTTTTCATTAGGTACCCGTCAAAACAAAACGACATTAACGTAATTAGATGACTCCCTCATCATCAGCGTCTTGAGCGGAAATGAAACATCGTCGCTCGTGTCGCCTGCTCTCTGTGTGAATTTCTGAAACAAACCATCTGTGAGCATCGTCGCTGCAGTATTACAAAACAGTAGGGAGGAAAACATTTCATTTAATTAGTGTGGGAACACAACGCTTTACCTAACCTGAGAAAGCTTATGAACATCTGCTGCCCCCCACTGAACGTTCACATGAGCGGAAATGCATTGCTACACGTCTGACATCTATTTTGTCTTTTCTGCTTAGTGTTGGGAGAACGGAATCCTCCTGTGCAGAGAACTGGCTGATCAGTATGAAGCGTACTATGATTACAGGAACCTGAGCAAAATGAGGGTGTGCACCTTTACAATATTAGGTTTAATATCAAGTGTGACAGATGTGGATTGCTGTATCTAATAGAACTTAAATCTCTAGGTGATGGAGGCGTCACTGTACGATAAAATCATGGATCAGCAGAGACTGGAGCCAGAGTTTTTCAGAGTGGGCTTCTATGGGAAGAAGTTTCCCTTCTTTTTAAGGGTAAGTATAACACCATACCAGAATTGTTCCAATACCATTTCAGATTAAGATCAGAGTTATGAGTATTGGTTGATGCTGATCTGATATAAACGCAGATGCAGCATTTGTGATATGTTGGTTACCAATACACATGCTCACAACATCAGAAAGTACCGATGTACACTAGATCAGATCCATCCATCCATCCATCCATCTAATAATGGTCACCATCTATCTATCTATCTATCTATCTATCTATCTATCTATCTATCTATCTATCTATCTATCTATCTATCTATCTATCTATCTATCTATCTATCTATCTATCTATCTATCTATCTATCTATCTATCCATCTATCCATCCATCCATCCATCCATCCATCCAATAGTAGTCACCGTCTGTCTGTCTGTCTGTCTGTCTGTCTGTCTGTCTGTCTGTCTATCTGTCTATCTATCTATCTATCTAATAATAGTTGTCATTGTTTTTAATTTTCAGTATTTCTCAAAGTCAAGGTTACTGTAATAAAGGAAAGACTAATTATGATCTGCTTTAGAAGGTTTTTAAGGAAGAATAAAGAGGGAAGAAGAGAAAAGTTAGTGTCCTTATCCAAACAGTTACCACTGCTCTTATGGAAAGCTTGACAGTCCTTGTCCTTCTAGGTTGGGAGCATGGTAGTGAAGACGAAGTTAAGAGATGGAAATTTGTAATGACAGAACGTGACAGGAAAGCACTGAGAAGCTGCCACTGTTGGACTGTGAGCAGGGTTTTTAAGTCCTAATTGCTTGAAGGGTTATAGTTCTATAACTGTAAATGTAAACAATTGCTGATAGGTCATCACAGTTTGCTTTTATTATCTACAACAGTAGTAACTGTTCCTGCAGTGTGATATGAACACCAACCAGGAATTTAGGAGTGAACTGTCTGGTTCTTCATTATATTTTTTGCAACCAGTTCCAGCAGTGTGATTTCTTATTACTTATAAGTCCACTTGATGGCACTGTTACCCACAATGTGTGTGTGTGTGTGTGTGTGTGTGTGTGTGTGTGTGTGTGTTTGTGTGTGTTTGTGTGTGTTTGTGTGTGTGTGTTTCAGAATAAGGAGTTTGTGTGTCGTGGCCATGACTACGAGCGCTTGGAAGCCTTTCAGCAGCGCATGCTCAATGAATTTCCTCATGCCATTGCCATGCAACATGTCAACCAGCCAGACCAGACCATCTACCAGGCTGAAGCCCAGTGTATCCTTTTACACACACACACACACACACACACAAACCAAATTAACGACAACTCATATCATAAATAAACACTGTATATTTTTTATCACTCTTGTTTTGACCCATCTGAGCAAACGTCCGTGTGTGTGACCTTTGCATATTAATCACAGCTGTGTTTTATGGTGAACAACACCTGCGATGAGGGAGGCTTTTTTATTTATATATTTTTTCATGCAAGCTCAGGACTACAGCAGGCCGCTGTAAATACCCGTCTTCCCGGTGGCAGAAAATCGATTCTGTCCCATTGCCACAGCAGCCGGCTCCGGGAGACGCCAGGGAGCGGACGAGCACCTGACGGGACAAATACGTGGAAGGCTGGAGCATGCCGAATATGGGCCTTTCTCCCGAGTGCAATTAGAGCAGACATGAGCGGTCAAACTGCATTAGCATAGCGCTTTGTTATCCCTGCAAGCAATTAATCAGTGCCCTACCTGAATTGCTGCTGTGCTTGATTCATATTTCTGTGCTGATGAGTTTGCCTGGATTCGGTCAGTGACCTCCAGCCTGCTGAGGCTGAGTGCACATGTGCTTTGTTTTCACACAGGTCTCGACAAGAATGACTTTTGTGAGTCTGTTTATTTCAGTGTGAAGGTTGCTTGAAAGATCTTGAGCATATTTGTTCAGGAAATGCTTAAAATACACTGCATGACCAAATGTATATTTTGTCTAGGTGTTTAAGCCACACCTACTGCTAACAGTTGCTAACAAAATCTTTATATAATATAATTTCTATACTTTTGTTGTGGTAAGATTTCACAGAAGGCCCTCTTTCTTCCATTTAGACATGGTCTGATGAATTTAAAGTGGATAGACTGAAATGGGCTGCACAGATCTCTGACAGATAGATAGATAGACAGATAGACAGATAGACAGATAGACAGATAGATAGATAGATAGATAGATAGATAGATAGATAGATAGATAGAGATTAAATATGAAATACTAAAATGGCTGTGATGAGTATTGCACATTGAATTGGGCCAGTATAGCCAGATCTATGCATAAATATACATACACACATATATATATGCATGTGTATAAATAAATATATAAGTACACATATATTTATGCACGTGTATGTACAGTATATATGCATGAGTGGCTCGGTGGGTAGCACTGTCACCTCACAGCAAGAAGGTCCTGGGTTTAATCCCCAGGTGGAGCGGTCTGGGTTCTTTCCGTGTCGATTTTGCATGTTATTTCCATGTATGAGCGGGTTTCCTCTGGGAGCTCCTCACACAGTCCAAAGACATGCAAGTGAGGTGAATTGGAGATACAAAATTGTCAATGACTGTGTTTGACCAGTAACTACTTGTCCTGTCATGAATGTATTTTATACCATTAAGCAATTTTTTTGGCATTATAGTTTTAACAATGATAGCGATGAATGGTGATAGATTACTAATAATAAAAATCAGCATCTTATTATTTTACACGGGAATGAAAGTGGGTGATAAAAGCATTCATCCATTCCGGATGAATAAAAAAATCACAAATCACAAATCCATAGCCATTTGTGATCTGAAGCCTTGACCCTAACTTCATTTTTTTTTATCTTACTTTTTCTCTTCTTCAGTAATTACAAAAGTATGTTTAAGTATGTGCTCCACAAATGTCATTTTTTACTTTTTTAATGAGCAAGATTTTTTTGTTCATCAACAAAATCTGTTCATTTCACACATGCACACACATACACACACACACACACACACACACACACACACACACACACACACATCCGAAAAGATCTTAAACTTCTCACTTTGCCACAGTTACACTTTGTGCAGTACTGTCATGTTGTTTGGCATAATGCTATTTAAAAATAACAAAAGTCAAATGTTAAAAAGGAACAGATATATATTTGTTATAATACAATGTGCAAAGGAACATGTGGGAATATGGGAGGGTCTCTAGATGAGTTGTGTAGGAATGATTTTGCAGACATTAGGTGTAGCTGCACTCAGAATCCTCTAGGATGGGGTGATATAAGATATTATTTATGTTTAAATAGGGTTCAAGTGGCCTAAGAAAACCTATGAAATTTGTCTGTTGGATTTGAGAGAGGTCTGGGAAATTACGATTTGCATTTTGTAGTCCCAATTTTAGTAAGGGTTTATTCATAGCCTGTTGAACCGTTGAATTGTAATTCAAGGTCTTCGTTTTTATAATTCTGTTAAATCATCATCTTACTATAAAATCTTTTGTATCTGCACATACTTGTAACGACCCTTAACATGTTCGACTTCAGACCTGCAAATCTATGCAGTGACACCAATTCCAGACAGCCAGGATGTCCTGCAGAGAGATGGAGTTCCAGACAATATTAAGAGCTTCTACAAGGTCAACAACATCTGGAGGTTCCGCTACGACCGCCCCTTTCACAAGGGAACCAAGGACAAGGAGAATGAGTTTAAGGTAAGATGGCATTTCATTTGGTGAAAACGTTTTGGACTTAGTGTTTTTCCAATGGACATATTTTTACAAATTTAATTTAAAAAAATAAAAAGTAAAAACAGTAAGTGAAAAGCAGATCTAAACAGAAAGCAGTGATTGTAAATTATATTTTCTGAAGTGGTCTGATGCAAAGTGGAAACGTGTGCTGAGGTCTGAAGAGTCCACCTTTTGTGTGCACATTTCAGAATAAAAAAAAAAAACAAGGCTCATATGCTTATATTTGACAACTTTGATATGAATAACATATACGAAAAAAAGAGGATGAACAGTCATGCAAACCTTATTCTGACTTTGATCTGCAAATTCACAGGCTCAGTATCACTACTTTAATGTGCTGATGCTATATTGCCACACAACTGATCCAAAATGGCAAAAGTATATTCCAGGTGGCACAGCAGGATATTCCACGAGCACACCAGTGCTGGAATTCTGGACTTCAATACCGGTCGGCTGGGTTCCCCCTAGCAGGCTCAATTGGCAGTGCCTGCAGCAGCCAAATTTTCCACTAGTTTGCTGGGTGGGAAAAGATTGGACTAAAAACAGGGTTGAGGTCTACGACACTGTGTAAGAACCCCGGTTAGTAGCCCGATGTGCCTGGAGATCAGTGCATGACTCTCCATGCGCGAGACTGGCCTCACTTGAGAAACCGTCAAAGTATGGGCAAATAAAAATGGGTCGTGGACTGTGCATGCATCGGAGGGAGAGTGTGTCAGGCAGATGAAGGTTCCCAGCAGTGAAAGACTAATTGGCTACTCTAATCTAGGAGAAAATGGGAGAAAATTAATAAAGAAAATAATAATAATAACCATAATAAATAAATAAATAAACAAATGCAGCAAATGTAATCAATCAGGGGGCTGAATTGGCTGGAGAAGAATGTATTTTTTTATATAAACGTTTAATTATTATTGGCTAATTTAACCAAGCTTGTTAGCAGTGACTCGGGACTGACGAGGCAGATTGCCAAAAATTTCAAGTGTATAAACTTTGACCTGATTTGATTGCTGAGATCATGTCAGATAATTAAAGAGCTAAACTGCATTTATAATGCCTCAAAACCCAGAATAAATGGCTGTGTGTAACTAAAATGACTGAAAATTCATGGCAAAACTTCTAACTGAACCATAATTGACCGTTCCTGACGCGAATGCCACATTTCTGGCATAACCGGGCCTTCTTTGCTTTCTGCTTCCACTTAGTCGCTGGTTTTCATATCAGTATATTTCTCTTTATATGACAGGGGTGTGTGTGCATGCACGTGTCTGTATCAGGTCTGTGTGTGTGTGGAGCTCAGGTGTGCTCTGGTGTTCTGCATTATTCACTCTGAGCCCGGTGAGGCTAATTAAAGTTTTAGAGGCCAGGAGACGGGCTCATTCCAAATATCATTTCCCTCATCTCTCGCTCAATACCCAGTGTAGAAAATTACATCCAAAACGTGGATCATATCTAGCGCGGGGGTTAGGTTTCCTGTGGCCTCCGGTGGGTAGAGCGTTTGAAATAAACAGTTTAGCCCGGCAGATATTACATTTTCTCTGACACTGAGGTGTGTTTCACTCCGCCTCACTCATCATATAGTAATATTTCACCAAAAAAATCTCATTAAGAGGCTAACTTAAGCTGGGATGATATTTGGATGATAAGATTATATTGAAGACAGGAGTTTATTTAAATCTTTTCTTCAGCAGTGAAGGTTTTTACTGAATTCTCTCCGTTTAATATTGCTGCTGCTTTATGTGTTAGCTGAAATAAGTGGAGTTACTTTACAGTGTAACAAACTTTAATAGTGTATTGTCTCATAAATTAAAACCACATGATGATGCCTGAAAAAATAATCTTGATTGATTTGCTCGTAATGAAGTCAGAATAGTTTTATATTGTTCATAAATCTGTTAATTATATCAGTTATTTACTTAATATCAGTATTTCAAGTATATACTGTACAATGATCAGCCATAACATTAAAACCACCTCCTTGTTTCTACACTCACTGTCCATTTTATCAGCTCCACTTACCATATAGAAGCACTTTGTAGTTCTTCAATTACTGACTGTACATATATTTTCTAGCCTGCTTTCACTCTGTTCTTCAATGGTCAGGACCACCACAGGACCACTACAGAGCAGGTATTATTTAGGTGGTGGATCATTCTCAGCACTGAAGTGACACTGACATGGTGGTGGTGTGTTAGTGTGTGTTGTGCTGGTATGAGTGGATCAGACACAGCAGCGCTGCTGGAGTTTTTAAATACCTTGTCCACTCACTGTCCACTCTATTAGACACTCCTACCTAGTGGGTCCACCTTGTAGATGTAAAGTCAGAGACGATTGCTCATCTATTGCTGCTATTTGAGTTGGTCATCTTCTAGATCTTCATCAGTGGTTACAGGACGCTGCCCACGGGGCGCTGTTGGCTGGATGTTTTTGGTTGGTGGACTATTGTCAGTCCAGCAGTGACAGTGAGGTGTTTAAAAACTCCATCAGCATTGCTGTGTCTTATCCACTCATACCAGCACAACACACACTAACACACCACCACCATGTCAGTGTCACTGCAGTGCTGAGAATGACCCACCACCCAAATAATACCTGCTCTGTGGAGAGTCCTGACCATTGAAGAACAGCACAAAAGGGGACTAACAAGTTTAAATTGTGGGTAGCACTGTCGCCTCACAGCAAGAAGGTCCTGGGTTCATTTCCCAAGCGGGGCGGTCTGGTCCGGGTCCTTTCTGTGTGCCGTTTGCATGTTCTCTCCATGTCTGCGTGGGTTTCCTCCGGGCACTCCGGTTTCCTCCCAGTCCAAAAACATGCGAGTGATGTTAAATAAGAGATACAAAATTGTCCATGACTGTGTTTGACATTAAATCTGTGAACTGATGAAAATTCATGACAGTAAATACTGTTCCTGTCATGAATGTAACCAAAGTGTGTAAAACATGACGCTAAAATCCTAATAAATAAATCAGTATTATTTTTACTAAAGGACTCATTAACATGTCCAGCGCCAGTTAATTTTGACCAAAACTGGCTTAAAATGAACTATGAGTCAATTTAATTATACAAAATAAAACATTACATTTACACAGCATCTTTTATTATTATGTACGGACTATTTCTGAATAAGCCAGCAAAAACGGCTGTTAATTTGTTTAATAAATTATTCATTTATTATTATTTTTTGTCAGCTAAGCAATAATTAATTGTTGATTAAGCTTTTGTTTTGAGGGGGCAAGAGACAGAGAGAATTAAGTGAACTAATTAAATGTAAGCCAGTTAGCCAAGTTTCTATCTGCTCACCAGCATTACAGTTTATTAATTAGGGAGTGAACTACTATGGGGACCTGTGTTATAAAAATGTAATCAAAGGTGGAGACACCTTTTTTTTTACAGATGTCATTGAGCAACATACTCATACGTATAGTATAATGAAACACCTTTCTTAACCCGGGTTCATTAGGTACACAAAACACAATCAGTTCACACAATTCTACTGAAGTTGTAGTCATGCTGAAATTTTATTGATTACTGATTACAAAAGCTGAATTATACAATGATATAACAGAGCTAGAAAATTAACTGCTTTAAGCTCAGTTCTCTCTCTCTGGCTTGATTTAACTACATTTAACCAAAAACCCAACATGACATTATGGCTCACCTGTGCAGTCCTGGTTTGGTTCCATTTATTGTTGGAATATACACTGATCAGCCATAACATTAAAACCACCTCCTTGTTTCTACACTCACTGTACATTTAATCAGCTCCACTTACCATATAGAAGCACTTTGTAGTTCTACAATTACTGACTGTAGTCCATCTGTTTCTCTGCATGCTTTGTTAGCCCCCTTTCATGCTGTTCTTCAATGGTCAGGACTCTCCCAGGACCACTACAGAGCAGGTATCATTTGGGTGGTGGATGATTCTCAGCACCGCAGTGACACTGACATGGTGGTGGTGTGTTAGTGTGTGTTGTGCTGGTATGAGTGGATCAGACACAGCAGTGCTGATGGAGTTTTTAAACACCTCACTGTCACTGCTGGACTGAGAAAAGTCCATCAACCAAAAACATCCAGCCAACAGCGCCCCGTGGGCAGCATCCTGTGACCACTGATGGAGGTCTAGAAGATGACCAACTCAAACAGCAGCAATAGATGAGCGATCGTCTCTGACTTTACATCTACAAGGTGGACCAACTAGGTAGGAGTGTCTAATAGAGTAGACAGTGAGTGGACATGGTGTCTGATCCACTTATACCAGCACAACACACACTAACACACCACCACCATGTCAGTGTCACTGTAGTGCTAAGAAAGATCCACCACCTAATTAGTACCTGCTCTGTGGTGGTTCTGTGTGGGTCCTGACCATTGAAGAACAGAGTGGAAGCAGGCTAAAAATGATCAAATGGACAGTGAGTGTAGAAACAAGGAGGTTGTTTCAATGTTATGGCTGATCAGTGTGCAGTATTTACAGATTTAAACTTTGAAGTCATTATGATTTTGCTATTGGACAATTATCTTTCATCACCATATAGTGTACTTCTCTCTTGCAAGTTTTATAAACTTTTAACTGTATTTTGGCACCACCTGTTACATAGTACAAGGGTTTGTCTGGGTGGTCAGATAGAATCAGGAACCAAAAAAGCAGGTCTGCCCACAGTCAAACAAGCTTTACATGTAGTAAAGCTATAGTAGTCACTTGATGTTAACGTTATCAGCATCAGATGTTTAAACTTTAAGGTTTCTATTTCAGAAAGTGGACTTTTTGGAATTACTTTTGGTCTTTTAATCTTGCTTGACTGTGAATAGTGTTGCTTGTGGCTCCAAATCATGTTTTACACACTTTAGGGTACGTGCTTGTTCCAATATGCCACTCTGGAGCCAAAATATGTATTTATTTATGTAGCTGATCTCCTTTTTAATAGGATCTGTGTCCCCCAATGAACTAATGGTCTATTTTTAAAGTGGTTTGATAGACATACAGTGTTGTGAAAAAGTATTTGCCCCTTCTTAATTTCTTCTTCATCGATTATCATTTTGCAATTGGACAATTATCCTTTCAAAATATAAATGTTCATATACATCAGTGATTTCTCTACAGCCAGCACTTCTTTACAGCTGTGTGCATTAGAGTGTGTACATTAATAGTTAAACATCAGAATTATCAGTGATAAAATGAAAATCATGCTCAGAATTAAAATGATTAACTGTGCAGCCTTATTGAAAGTAGTAAATGAAAAATCGCCTCCTAACAACACCATCCTACATAATGATTAGTGCAAAAGGCAGAAGAGTGTATTGTTACAGACAGTACAACCAGCATTTAATAAGCAGAGAGCGTTTAATAGCGGCTGTCGAGCGTGCGACGATAATGAATTTGTAGCGAGTGATGTGATTGTATTTCTGAGTGTGAGTCAGCATAACACTGTCAGTATTATTGGAGGTTTATGACGTGCTCGAGGGCGCTAGCTGCTCACATATCAATGTGTGTGTATTTGGGCCCTCAGAGTCTGTGGGTGGAAAGGACAACGCTGACCCTGGTGCAGAGTCTTCCAGGCATCTCCCGCTGGTTTGAAGTAGAGAAGCGAGAACTGGTAAGAGAATCGATCCTGGACATTCACTCCTTTTGCTTACAACACCAACCGTGTTTCTGCTTTACTGCCGTGAATCTAGACCTCAGGCTGCGTTCTTGCAGCGCTCTGTGATGACGGTTCTGATATATTGCAGGTCGAGGTGAGCCCACTGGAAAACGCCATTGAGGTGATTGAGAATAAAAATCTGCAGCTGCGCACATTGATCACGCAGTGCCAGACTCGTCAGATGCAGAACATCAACCCCCTCACTATGTGTCTGAACGGAGTCATTGACGCCGCCGTAAATGGAGGCCTCGCTCGCTACCAGGAGGTAAATCACTTTTTTACTTCATTTTATTGGTGTTGAGATCAGGACTCTGTGAAGGCCACTAAAGTTTCTGCTCACCAAACTAGGTAAACCGACCTGTGCTCAAAGCGAAGACCAGAATCATGCTGGATGGTGCCATATAGTGTACCCGTCCTATACGAATTTTATACACACATACAGTATATCAACTTTGAGCTTTGAACTTTGGCAGTGCAGCATGGAGGCTAGCACTGTCACCTCACAGCAAGAAGGTCCTGTGTTCGATTCTCAGGTGGAGCGATCTGGGTCCTTGGTGGAGTTTGTATGTTCTCCCCATGTCCGTGTGGGTTTCCTCCAGGTTCTCCGGTTTCCTCCCACAGTTCAAAGACATGCAGTCAAATTAATTGGAGATTCAATTTAGCCTAGCTGTGACTGGGTGTGTAATGGGTGGTGCAATTATCCTGGTCAGGGTCGCGGTGGATGCAATTCACTAGGCGGAAGGTAGGAAACACCCTGGATGGGTCGCCACACCATCACAGGGTGTTTCCTACCTTCCGCCTAGTGAATTGCACCCACCGCGACCCTGACCAGGATAATTGCACCACCCATTTCATAGTACATGGAACAGTGGTGGAAAGACATTTCTCTGGGTGGCAAGATAGTCTTCACGAACCATCAATAAAAGCAGATCTGCCCACAGTCAAGCAAGCTTTACATTATCATAGGCCTAGCAGTCAGATAGAGGACTGTTTGGAATGACTTTTGACCTTCTAAGCACTGTGGACAGTGTTGCTTGTGGCTCCAAATTGTTACCTCACAGCAAGAAGGTCCTGGGTTTGATCCCCATGTCTGGGTCCTTTCTGTGTAAAGTGACCGTGACCTTGACCAGGATAAACCGGTGGTAAAACAGGCAATGAATGAATGTATTTTGGCACCACCCATCACATAGTACATGGAACAGTGGAGGAAAGACATTTCTCTGGGTGGTCGGATAGGATTCAAGAACCAACAAAAAGCAGGTCTGCCCACAGTCAAGCAAGCTTTACGTTATCACAGCCCTTGTAGTCAGTTTCTGCTTTTCCTGTCAGCATCAAATGTTTAAACTTTTTTAGAGAAACGACTTTTTGAAATGTCTCTTAAGCTTGCTTGACTGTAGACAGCATTGCTTGTAGCTCTAAGGCTTTAGGGCAAGTGCTTGTTACAATATGCCTCGCTTAGCATTGCAGGGTGGCATGGTGGCTCAGAGGGTAGCACCGTTGCCTCACAGCAAGAAGGTCCTGGGTTTGATCCCCAGGTGGGGAAGTCCCGGTCCTTTCTGTGTGAAGTTTGTATGTTCTCCCAGTGTCTGTGTGGGTTTTCTCCGGGAGCTCCGGTTACCTTCCACAGTCCAAAGACATGCAAGTGAAGTGAATTGGAGACAATGATTCTATCAGTTTTCACTAACTAAGCTAACACAGTTAGCCTCATGGCATTCAAACCAATGGGATGAGGTGGCACAACGCGCTAGCATGTCAACTAACATCTCCCTCCGTGTACCGAAAACAGTTAAATTCGCTGACAGCTCGAATTTGCAAATAAAAACACTTTATTTATACAAAGTTTATGCAAGTTTGTGCAAGTTTATACAAATTAAAAATCAATAATAATTTATTTACGTTTGAAAATAACTCCATGTTTAAAATTTTTTTGTGAGAAAAGTTGTGCCGCACTGAATGCTGGGATTGCCTTCACCGCTAAGGCAGCATCCGATGCTCACTCGTTCTTGAGTCAAAATACCATTGGAATTTTAAGATACCTTACTAGTGAGCATATTAATGCATCTAGGATTTCGAACAGCCTCCTTCTTGATAGCGAGCGTAGGATGACGTAAAATGCTGTCTACGTAGAGAGCTCACTAGGTTTTTGAACACACCCCATGACTGTGTTTGACATTAAACTTGTAAACTCATGAATCTTGTGTAGTAAGTAGTACAATCCATCAACGACTCCTATTGTGTGTTTGAGGATTAGGCATGAGTGGAAGAGGAATACTTTAAGTATAGCGTGTTTCTATATTACATTACAGCTCGATACATGTGTTAGGTGGTAGAGAAATGAATTAAAGGATCTGTTCTGATGATTTAAAGTAGATTCTCTGAGGTTTATACGCTGGGAAGTCCATAACGTTAAAGACAGAATAACCCTCAGTCGGGTCAGTGCAGCAATGCCCTCAAGTGTTTATGACTGCCTGTTGCATAGCAACCATGCTTTAATAGAGAATCAGTGCTCAGCTCAGCACTGCCCACCTGTGTGTGTGCGTGTGTGTGCGTGTGCGTGCGTGCGTGCACTGAGAGGTTATGTGTTCCATTTAGCCTGATATTTGTCTCTGTTCAGACATATTTTGTAATACATTTTGCTTTTATGTTTATGTTTCTGGACCAGGGGTTAAACCCCATTTCTTGTCTCTGTCTGTTAAGAGTTTGGCATGTTCACTCCAGGTCTGGGTGGATTTCCTCTGGGTAGTCTGGTTTTTATTCTAAAAACCTACAGAAACTGGATTGGCAACTTTAACTTGCCCCTAGGTGTTCACATAGAGATCAGCATATGGAGAGTCACGCACTGCTCCCCATTATCCCCCGTCTTTTTGTGCCATCGACCAGCCAGCAGAGGCCGTAATTGCAGCAGTGATGAGGAATCCTCCAGCCCTTCCACCTGGAAGATGTTAGACAGTGGTGTTAACAATCATTCAGATTATTTGCCAGGCTACCCATGGAGGATGGGGGTCCCTGCTGAGTCTGGTTCCACTCAAGGTTTCTTCCTGTAATTTTAAGGGAGTTTTTTTCTTGCTACTGTCGCCCTTGGCTTGCTCAACGGGTTTTCTGTTTTTGGATTTTGGGGTCTGGATGCTTTGAGACGATGGCCGAGTCCGAAATCGCATACTTAAACAGTACATACTAAATTCGAGGCAGTGCGCACTGCTCGGCTCGGCCGGTAAAGCAGTAAGCTCTCAGTATGCAAGTGTGCAATATGAACGCAACCTTATAGACGTACTGTGTCCGCCTTCTTACCAGTGTCACGTGATGCATGACGTCACATCGCCACAGTTATAACAATTTTAAAATCAGACAAAATTAATTCTGTCATTCTCCACAAAGCTAGTCATAACGTTATTCAGTGTTGTACTTAATCATAACATTTTTAATGTTTGTCTTCGATTCTCCGCTTTCTGCCATCTTTCTTCTTCACTACGAACACCTTTGCAGCTCCAGTTGAATTATGGGATAGATTATCGGACCGCAAGTGTGCATTGCTTGCACACTCAAAAATGGCCCCCTACTGCGTATTCGGACACACTACCCGCTCTTGCGTACTGCTTTTGCATGCTGTTCAGTATGGAAGTATGCGATTTCGGAGACAGCCTGTGTCTGTTGTAAAATGCGCTATACAAATAAATTTGACTTGATTTGTCTTAAACAATCCAGCTAAGACACTAACCAATCACGCTTGCGTGTAGATGCCTGACCGGCCAGTAGCAAAGCGACGATCTCAAATTTTGAGCTCAAGATGTTAGCGCTGGTGGTCTAGTATGTTTTACCGCCACATCATCCGAGCACCCAGCCAGGAAATTAAACTAATAATGCCAAGTTCACACTACACGACTTCCCAAGTCGTCAGGTCGTTGTACAGTTCACACTACATGACTGGATCTCTTATAATCAGGAGTCTTTCAAGTCGGTGTGGCTTTCACACTACACGACTGATCGGCGATTTCACACTACACGATCTATCACCAACTGGAATAGCAGGCGAGCTTCTCTGGTCTCCCAAACTATGAAAACACACGCGAGAAGTGACGAGGGGTTTAATGATACCACGTCCATAAATGCACATCAACATGTAGCGAGCGATCAAAGTTTGTGCGCTGATGTGCAGCGTTAAATCAAGGAGAAAAAATAAATGAATCTGAGTGGATTTGGCTACATGAGCAGCAGGGATTGTTCTATAGTGAGTTGGAGGTTAATAAATATTTTTGCAATGCAACGTTGGTGTTATGTTTTGTAGAGAACAATAAGGTCAGAAATACTATAAAGCTTGTGTGTGTGCCGATGTATTGAAATAAACTATATTATGCCCCTGTCCCACCTTTTTACAACTCCTCCCTTGCATTTCCCATCACATCGTATCTTGCATTCTGTTTGACATAGCACTCATTGCCAGTTGTGCAACTCAGATCCAGATATTTGACATGCTAGATAATTATTTTCGGTCGCTGTGCGCTCGGTGAGCCGCTCTGATCGAGTTGTTGAGCAGTTCACACATAGCGATTGAGAGCTCCTGAGCCGGCAAATCTAGCGCCGACCAGTCGGCGAGTGAAAATCAGGGCAAAAATCATGTGGTGTGAACTAGGCATAGGGCAAGCAGTAGCCTAGTGGTTAGGGTACTGGACTAGTAATCAGAATGTCACTGATTCAAGCCCCACCACTACCAGGTTGCTGCTGTTGGGCCCTTGAGCAAGGCCCTTAACCCCTTAGTTGCTCAGATTACTGTGTATACTGTAATAGTACTGTAAGTCACTTTGGATAAAGGCGTCTGCTAAATGCTGAAAATGTAAATTCATAAGTAATTAAGTCAAACTCAACCCAGCATTTTTGTAAACAAGTGTCCAATTTTAAACATTAGCAAGTCTGATTAAAACAACTTTGCTAGGAATTGCACATGGTTTGAAGGTAAAATTTCGATGTGTTGCAAAGCATGTTGGCTTAGAAAGACCTTTATCACTTTATTGTAAAAATGAACGAGTTCAGCGAGTTCAAACAGCGCTGCTTCATACGATATTATTAGATTTACTGTTAGAAAGTGTGTCGGTTAAATCGAGAGTGGTGAGCGAGCTAATCTGGAACGTTTCTGCTATCGGATTTACAGCACTGGAGCTCCGTGTTGGTGTTTGAAGTGGGAGGAAAGAACCCCCCCATCTATCTGCCTGGCTCTTTAGAGATACAGACCCTTTCTATATAAGGGATGGCAAACACATCATCCTGGTGTTCCTCACCCCCCGCCGACATCTTCTACACTGAATGGTTGAAAAGACGTTATTTTTTAAGTCTGTTCTCGATGGCATTACTTTAAAGTGCTGTGTGCCTTTTGCACTTCATTTCCTGCTGTGGGAAAGGCATTCATTTGGCATCATAGGATGGCATCAGTGCAATAAATAGAAACAGTGCAAATGACATGTTGGTTTAGCTTAATTGTTACCATAGTGGATAATGACATCTAGTTATGTTATATGCTTGTTGTGTGGATTACACATGAATAAATGAATATTTATTACTTTTATGATCAAACTTCAACATCAGGCATCCTCGAAGAATATTAAAATGCCAATGCATAGAGGTGGTATTTTTTTTCCCTCAACATTTCAACATCTTTTTCATTTATTTTTGATTTTGCTACCAAGGTTGTAGACATAAAGCAGCAGCTCCTGAAAGATTACCATCCACCGTTTAGCTTTGAAGAGTGTGTGGGATGTGGATGTATGCAGCATCAATCATTTTCAGATGTTTGGGTGGTGTAACTAAATGGAACTAACTCTGGATGTGTGTGTTTGTGTTTGTGTTTGTGCGTGTGTATGTGTGTGTTGCAGGCATTCTTTGTTAAGGACTACATGATGAATCACCCAGAGGACGGCGATAAGATTGGACGCCTCCGTGAACTCATGTTTGAACAGGTCTGCACTGATGCATTTTTAAAACGCTGGTCGACAAACTTACTAAATTCTCCTACTAAGTGTTTTATTTAAAGTCCTGCTCTTACATCATCTGCACCAAACCTTTTAAAGAGCAGATGTGAACAGCTTGCTTCCTGCTGATTTTAATAACTTCACTGGAAGAATGAATCAAGTCCCAGCCATTTTTTAATGACTGATTCAGCCTACAGTGGTTTATTCCACCTGGTCACATTTCCTTCCTAGAATAATTCTGTGGAAAAAACATTTTGCTGCATTTTTTTCTCCCAATCTAGTCGTATCCAGTTACCCAAACATAATTTGCCTCTGAGAAGAGTCACAACATCACACGCCCCCTACGACACATGTGCAGTACCGACCACATTTTATCACCTGCATGAAGCGTGTACATATACACCGGCCATAACATTAAAACCACCTCCTTGTTTCTACACTCACTGTCCATTTTATCAGCTCCACTTACCGTATAGAAGCACTTTGTAGTTCTACAATTACTGACTGTAGTCCATCTGTTTCTCTGCATGCTTTGTTAGCCCCCTTTCATGCTGTTCTTCAATGGTCAGGACTCTCCCAGGACCACTACAGAGCAGGTTTTATTTAGGTGGTGGATCATTCTCAGCACTGCAGTGACACTGACATGGTGGTGGTGTGGATCAGACACAGCAGTGCTAGTCCACCAACCAATAGTCCAACCAAAAACATATCCAGCCAACAGCGTCCCGTGGGCAGCGCCCTGTGACCACTGAAGATGACCAACTCAAACAGCAGCAATAGATGAGCGATCGTCTCTGACTTTACATCTACAAGGTGGACCAACTAGATAGGAGTGTCTAATAGAGTGGACAGTGAGTGGACACGGTATTTAAAAACTCCAGCAGCGCTGCTGTGTCTGATTTACTCGTACCAGCACAACAACACCAGAGAAGCCAGAAAATGTGAATCAAATCATTGCATAATAATTTATTTAGATCGTAATTGTTCTATTTTAATCTCTGTTTCTAAAGCTGGAGGCAGCTACTGACTTTTGTCATCTCTGTCTTTATTTAAGGCACACATACTGGAGTTTGGTTTGGCTGTCCATGAGAAGTTTGTCCCTCAGGACATGCGGCCACTGCACAAGAAACTGGTGGATCAGTTCCAGCTTATGAAGTCAAGCCTGGGAATTCAGGTAGATCTTAAGAGCACAGTTTGTTTTTACAGCTGTAAGTTTAGGACCAGATTCTGAGAGCTTTTGTACTGAGCCTTTTCAGCCTTTTGTTTTCTCTAAACTTGTTCTTTGTCTGTCTGTCCGTCTATCTATTTATGTATCTTATCTGTCTGTCTGTTGTGTCTGTCTGTTGGTATGTCTGTCTGTCTGTCTACCTATCTACCTATATATTATATAAATATATATATATATATATATATATATATATATATATATATATATATACAGTGTATCACAAAAGTGAGTACACCCCTCACATTTCTGCAGATATTTAAGTATATCTTTTCATGGGACAACACTGACAAAATGACACTTTGACACAATGAAAAGTAGTCTGTGTGCAGCTTATATAACAGTGTAAATTTATTCTTCCCTCAAAATAACTCAATATACAGCCATTAATGTCTAAACCACCGGCAACAAAAGTGAGTACACCCCTAAGAGACTACACCCCTAAATGTCCAAATTGAGCACTGCTTGTCATTTTCCCTCCAAAATTTCATGTGATTTGTTAGTGTTACTAGGTCTCAGGTGTTCATAGGGAGCAGGTGTGTTCAATTTAGGAGTACAGCTCTCACACTCTCTCATACTGGTCACTGAAAGTTCCAACATGGCACCTCATGGCAAAGAACTCTCTGAGGATCTTAAAAGACGAATTGTTGCGCTACATGAAGATGGCCAAGTCTACAAGAAGATTGCCAACACCCTGAAACTGAGCTGCAGCACAGTGGCCAAGATCATCCAGCGTTTTAAAAGAGCAGGGTCCACTCAGAACAGACCTCGCGTTGGTCGTCCAAAGAAGCTGAGTGCACGTGCTCAGCGTCACATCCAACTGCTGTCTTTGAAAGATAGGCGCAGGAGTGCTGTCAGCATTGCTGCAGAGATTGAAAAGGCGGGGGGTCAGCCTGTCAGTGCTCAGACCATACGCCGCACACTACATCAAATTGGTCTGCATGGCTGTCACCCCAGAAGGAAGCCTCTTCTGAAGTCTCTACACAAGAAAGCCCGCAAACAGTTTGCTGAAGACATGTCAACAAAGGACATGGATTACTGGAACCATGTCCTATGGTCTGATGAGACCAAGATTAATTTGTTTGGTTCAGATGGTCTCAAGCATGTGTGGCGGCAATCAGGTGAGGAGTACAAAGATAAGTGTGTCATGCCTACAGTCAAGCATGGTGGTGGGAATGCCATGGTCTGGGGCTGCATGAGTGCAGCAGGTGTTGGGGAGTTACATTTCATTGAGGGACACATGAACTCCAATATGTACTGTGAAATACTGAAGCAGAGCATGATCCCCTCCCTCCGGAAACTGGGTCGCAGGGCAGTGTTCCAGCATGATAATGACCCCAAACACACCTCTAAGACGACCACTGCTTTATTGAAGAGGCTGAGGGTAAAGGTGATGGACTGGCCAAGCATGTCTCCAGACCTAAACCCAATAGAACATCTTTGGGGCATCCTCAAGCGGAAGGTGGAGGAGTGCAAAGTCTCGAATATCCGCCAGCTCCGTGATGTCGTCATGGAGGAGTGGAAAAGCATTCCAGTGGCAACCTGTGAAGCTCTGGTAAACTCCATGCCCAGGAGAGTTAAGGCAGTTCTGGGAAATAATGGTGGCCACACAAAATATTGACACTTCAGGAACTTTCACTAAGGGGTGTACTCACTTTTGTTGCCGGTGGTTTAGACATTAATGGCTGTATATTGAGTTATTTTGAGGGAAGAATAAATTTACAATGTTATTTAAGCTGCACACAGACTACTTTTCATTGTGTCAAAGTGTCATTTTGTCAGTGTTGTCCCATGAAAAGATATACTTAAATATCTGCAGAAATGTGAGGGGTGTACTCACTTTTGTGATACACTGTATATATATATATACCTACCTATCTATCTTTCTATATGTATAGGCCATGTAGTAGGAATTGATTGGGCCCTTTTTTAATTCTCCTTGTCTTTGCAGCCATAATTATAATGTTAAAAATTGGATTTGTTCAGTCTTGTATTGCCCCTGTCCATTTTTGTAGAATGTTTGCAGGTATAACATATACAGGAATAATTTTACATTTGCAAAAAACAGTAAAGTAGATTAGGTAAAACATGAATTATGTGTTTTTACTGCATTTTTCAGTTTAATATTGGTTTATATTTCAGAACTAGATTACTTTCACTCAATTATATTTATTTAAAAATTTTTTTTATTTAGTTTCGAAGTTGTGTGATTGCATGTTAATTAAATAGAGCATATTAGGTTTTTTAATTCATTTATTTATTTATTTTTAACTCGTTTGGCCATAAGCGTCTGGATCTTTTTAATTAACACAGCAGAGTATAAACAGAACATTTTATTAACATTAAACTACAGTCCACAAGAACATTTTTGGCAAATGTAATTTCACATATATGGACATGACTAAGCTTATTTTATTACATAGTAATGATGGTAGAACGTATTATCCTAATATGATTAAATTTCTGAGGGATACAGAGATTTTCACACCTTTAAGGAGATAGAATGACACATTTATTATACATTTCTCTCATTGAAACTCATTTCTTCTGTGGTCTTAGCATTTTTTACAGCTTTTATGATTATTAATTTTCAACTTCTCATTGTAGTTTTTAAACCCGTGTTTTTCATTTCAGCATGGTTGCTCACATAGTGTCATATAAAAACACAATTTCCATCTGAGATTCTTTACCTTTGTCCAGGAGTTCCCAGCATACGTTCGGGCCAGTCCAATTAACTTTCCCAATGGAAGCCCACGGGTGGGTCGAAACTCGATGCCCAACATCCTTAACACAGAGGGAATGAGAGTGGTGGCTCGTCGCAGGTGAGAGACTCGGGATTTCTGCTTTATTAGTGTTAAAGGAGGGTCAGACTGTGATAAACTGACTTTGTGCTGGAGCTGGTTCTGCTCCAGTAACTGAACAATAATGTAATCAAATCAGACATACACTATATTGCCAAAAGTATTCACTCACCCATCCAAACCTAAACCTTGTGGAAAGCCTTCCCTGAAGAGTTGAAGCTGTTATAGCTGCAAGGGTGGGCCAACATCATATTAAACCTTATGGATTAAGAATGGGATGTCACTCAAGTTTATATGCGTGTGAAGGCAGACGAGCGAAAACACCCTCAAAATTTAAACAGAGGCATCAATCTGACCGGGCCTCACCCTTGCCAAAATCTGAATACTTGCTTCTTTTTGTTACCAGGTATGATCTGTCACAATGACCAAACTGTCCTATCTCTATATTTAATTTGAATATGTTATGAATCAGTTCCACTCTGTGAGCCATTGTGGTAATGCAGAGCTCTGATTTCACCAGTGCTTATTTTAGAAACATTTTATTTCTGAAACCAACTCAATATAGCTGGGTTACAATAGACTGGGGCAAGAAGCATCTATTTTGTGATGAAAAAATGCTGAATGGTTGGAGATTAAATACCTTATCAGTGAATAAAGTGTGTGTGTTTTATCAGTTATTGAAAATCAATATCATATAGTGTGACACTGACACAATGCACCGTGGGCACTTTACACCATTGGGTTGGGAAAATGAAGAAGTAGACATTGTTCTCCCTATGTCTGCTGGTTTCTTTTGGGTACATTAAAACAGTGGTACCCAACTGCCGGGCCACGGACCGGTACCAGTCCGTGGGTCATTTATTACCGGGCTGCACAGAAGGAATAAATAATTAGAGGTTGCAAGAGCAATTAAATTTCCAATACTCTTTGGGTGTTATTGTCCCCAATCACCACTAGGTGGGAGCAACGTCTCATGCAGTGAAAAAAGCTCAGGATTCACACTGATTTTCTATTCTATAGTTATTCCCCCACCCCTGCCGGTCCATGAAATTATATCTTATATGAAACCTATCCGTGGTGCAAAAAAGGTTAGGGACCGCTGCCTTCAAACTGGGGCTGGCTCGATACCACTTTTTTATGTCCGATACTGATACTGCAAATTGAGTATCTACCGATACATTTCTCCTCTCAAACAACTAAGCAGTAATAATACATGTCTCCATGCACCATGGTTAAACTAGCTATCTAAATAACAATGCTCAGACTGTGAAACACATATTCTAAAAGAATAAATACAGAACCTACAACATCACACTTATGCAAAACTGCTGTTTTTATTTTCACTTTTACTCACAGAACATTTAGCAGCATTTTTGGCTTGTTTAACAAAAGTGTCTACAATTGGTAGATGTGGATGTCAATCAAATACGATGGACCAATTAGAATTGACGCAGAGTTGGGTTTTTAGATGATTAAAAACCAAAGCGCGCTTTTTAAAAAACCCTGCTGGATGTTGAAGAGTTTATCTGTGGCTAAACGGGAAACGGTGTAGTTTGTTTTATTTCATAACACTAATGGATTAATGGTTGAGCATGTGAGAGATCTCCAAGCCGGGACAAGACCGATTTATCATTTATGAAGTGATTTTTATTGTGTTTCAACAGTGTTTTAGATGTGGCAGTAGTAGATGATTTTTGAAAATGCTAAAAGTAGATCAGTGTGTTTTAATTTCTAAATGGCTGCTGCAGATGAGTTGTAGATCAGTGGCACATGTTAATGATGTCATCAAGAGTGAGCTGGCAGTAAACGGCGCTCTGTTGAAACGTATCTTCATGTGTTATTTGCTTTACACACAAACAATGGCCTTATTTACATTAAGCAACAGTATCGGATTGGATTACACGTTTTTTTCCTTCTGATATCCGATCCAGTGATTTAGGCCAATATCGGACCGATATGCCAGCCCTACTTAAAACACACCAGAGGTTTGGCTGCTATAAATTGCCCCTAGGTGTCAGTAAATGAATGAGTGTGAGGCCCCAGATAGGCTCCAGACCCACAGTGACACTAATAAAGAAGTTAATACTGAATGGAAATGAATAAAGAAAGGAAGTATCAGAACATCAGATGTATTGTGTTGAGATAAAATAAACAGCAGTTTTTAGATCTGTATCAATTTACACTCACTGAGCTGAAAAAAATTGCCAGTTTCAGCACCATCAATTTTAGCACATTTTTAGAAGCTGTAATTTCCAGTCACACCTGAAAATATTTTCACTACTTCACACATTTTCTTCAAGTAAAAACACCACATTATAGCTAATGTCTAACTTGCTATGTGTGTGTGTATGTGCAGTCCTCTCAGCTATCCAGCCGTGAACCGCTACTCGTCATCCTCGCTCTCGTCTCAGGCCTCCAATGAAGTCAGCAACATTACCGGCCAGTCAGAGAGCTCCGACGAAGTCTTCAACATGCAGGTGAGCACTCTGGACCGACACACACCGCCTAATTGACAGCTCAACACATACACACGCGCGCGCACACACGCGGATGCTCAGTCAAGCTCGGAAAGCTCTCAGGCTTTAAATCAGCCTGCCACCTCTAGCCTAACTACACCTCCTCTTACATCTCTTTACTCTCTTCCTCTCGCCCCGTCAGTCTCTCTTTCATCTTTCCTCTAATCACACATCCTATTTATCTCTGCTTTGGTCTCATATCTCTCACAATTGTTCTCATGCTGTTTTTATCTGTCCGCTTGTTTCTGTGTCACACTTCAATTCAATTCAATTTCACGTTTATTTGTCATTTGTGCAAATGGCAGCAGCAAGTAAAGCATTTCAGCGTCCATTTCTTCTCACTCTCTGTTTTTTCTCACATTTTTCTCACAATGATAATAAGATTCTCAGAGATGAGCCGGAAAACCAGCTGGATTAGAATGAAAGGAAAGATTAGAACTTTGAGAAGTTCTTAAACTTTTATCCTGGGTTAAATCATCTTTACTCAGTCTATAAACACTCACTGAAAAGGCAATTTCTCAACTATTTTTAACAAAAAATTCCTTCAGGTCTTCAGACAGGCTGTGAACCCTGTGAAGTTCACTTTTGTAATGATGCTGACTTTCTTTTTTTTAGATTTTATCACTTCCAAAATTTTTACTTAGTGAATTGTCCCAACACAGTAAAGTGTCTAATTCAAGTTGTTTTTTATGATTACTTTTTTTTTTTACTTATAATTAATTGTGCAGCTACATATAAAGTCAAACGTTCATTTACATGTGTAAGGGATCATTGTATGTACATTGCTTAAAATTACACAGCCAAGAACCTAAACCCAAGGCTACAGTGATCAGAGGCTCACAGAAACTGGACAGATGACTGGAAAAATGTTGTCTAGTCTGATTCATTTTAATTCCTAATAAATTCCAGAAATTAACTTCCAGCATTAAGTTCCTCAGCAATTTGAGCTACAGTAGCTCGTCTGTTGGATCGGACCACACGCACCAGCGTTTGCTCCCCACGTGAATCGATGAGCCTTGGCCACCCATGACCCTGTCACCGGTTTACCACTGTTCCTTCCTTGGACCACTTTTGATAGATATGGACCACTGCAGACCGGAAACACCCCACAAGAGCTGCTGTATATATATACAGTGTATCACAAAAGTGAGTACACCCCTCACATTTCTGCAGATATTTAAGTATATCTTTTCATGGGACAACACTGACAAAATGACACTTTGACACAATGAAAAGTAGTCTGTGTGCAGCTTATATAACAGTGTAAATTTATTCTTCCCTCAAAATAACTCAATATACAGCCATTAATGTCTAAACCACCGGCAACAAAAGTGAGTACACCCCTTAGTGAAAGTTCCTGAAGTGTCAATATTTTGTGTGGCCACCATTATTTCCCAGAACTGCCTTAACTCTCCTGGGCATGGAGTTTACCAGAGCTTCACAGGTTGCCACTGGAATGCTTTTCCACTCCTCCATGACGACATCACGGAGCTGGCGGATATTCGAGACTTTGCGCTCCTCCACCTTCCGCTTGAGGATGCCCCAAAGATGTTCTATTGGGTTTAGGTCTGGAGACATGCTTGGCCAGTCCATCACCTTTACCCTCAGCCTCTTCAGTAAAGCAGTGGTCGTCTTAGAGGTGTGTTTGGGGTCATTATCATGCTGGAACACTGCCCTGCGACCCAGTTTCCGGAGGGAGGGGATCATGCTCTGCTTCAGTATTTCACAGTACATATTGGAGTTCATGTGTCCCTCAATGAAATGTAACTCCCCAACACCTGCTGCACTCATGCAGCCCCAGACCATGGCATTCCCACCACCATGCTTGACTGTAGGCATGACGCACTTATCTTTGTACTCCTCACCTGATTGCCGCCACACATGCTTGAGACCATCTGAACCAAACAAATTAATCTTGGTCTCATCAGACCATAGGACATGGTTCCAGTAATCCATGTCCTTTGTTGACATGTCTTCAGCAAACTGTTTGCAGGCTTTCTTGTGTAGAGACTTCAGAAGAGGCTTCCTTCTGGGGTGACAGCCATGCAGACCAATTTGATGTAGTGTGCGGCGTATGGTCTGAGCACTGACAGGCTGACCCCCCACCTTTTCAATCTCTGCAGCAATGCTGACAGCACTCCTGCGCCTATCTTTCAAAGACAGCAGTTGGATGTGACGCTGAGCACGTGCACTCAGCTTCTTTGGACGACCAACGCGAGGTCTGTTCTGAGTGGACCCTGCTCTTTTAAAACGCTGGATGATCTTGGCCACTGTGCTGCAGCTCAGTTTCAGGGTGTTGGCAATCTTCTTGTAGCCTTGGCCATCTTCATGTAGCGCAACAATTCGTCTTTTAAGATCCTCAGAGAGTTCTTTGCCATGAGGTGCCATGTTGGAACTTTCAGTGACCAGTATGAGAGAGTGTGAGAGCTGTACTACTAAATTGAACACACCTGCTCCCTATGCACACCTGAGACCTAGTAACACTAACAAATCACATGACATTTTGGAGGGAAAATGACAAGCAGTGCTCAATTTGGACATTTAGGGGTGTAGTCTCTTAGGGGTGTACTCACTTTTGTTGCCGGTGGTTTAGACATTAATGGCTGTATATACAGTGTATCACAAAAGTGAGTACACCCCTCACATTTCTGCAGATATTTAAGTATATCTTTTCATGGGACAACACTGACAAAATGACACTTTCACACAATGAAAAGTAGTCTGTGTGCAGCTTATATAACAGTGTAAATTTATTCTTCCCTCAAAATAACTCAATATACAGCCATTAATGTCTAAACCACAGGCAACAAAAGTGAGTACACCCCTAAGAGACTACACCCCTAAATGTCCAAATTGAGCACTGCTTGTCATTTTCCCTCCAAAATGTCATGTGATTTGTTAGTGTTACTAGCTCTCAGGTGTGCATAGGGAGCAGGTGTGTTCAATTTAGTAGTACAGCTCTCACACTCTCTCATACTGGTCACTGAAAGTTCCAATATGGCACCTCATGGCAAAGAACTCTCTGAGGATCTTAAAAGACGAATTGTTGCGCTACATGAAGATGGCCAAGGCTACAAGAAGATTGCCAACACCCTGAAACTGAGCTGCAGCACAGTGGCCAAGATCATCCAGCGTTTTAAAAGAGCAGGGTCCACTCAGAACAGACCTCGCGTTGGTCGTCCAAAGAAGCTGAGTGCACGTGCTCAGCGTCACATCCAACTGCTGTCTTTGAAAGATAGGCGCAGGAGTGCTGTCAGCATTGCTGCAGAGATTGAAAAGGTGGGGGGTCAGCCTGTCAGTGCTCAGACCATACGCCGCACACTACATCAAATTGGTCTGCATGGCTGTCACCCCAGAAGGAAGCCTCTTCTGAAGTCTCTACACAAGAAAGCCCGCAAACAGTTTGCTGAAGACATGTCAACAAAGGACATGGATTACTGGAACCATGTCCTATGGTCTGATGAGACCAAGATTAATTTGTTTGGTTCAGATGGTCTCAAGCATGTGTGGCGGCAATCAGGTGAGGAGTACAAAGATAAGTGTGTCATGCCTACAGTCAAGCATGGTGGTGGGAATGCCATGGTCTGGGGCTGCATGAGTGCAGCAGGTGTTGGGGAGTTACATTTCATTGAGGGACACATGAACTCCAATATGTACTGTGAAATACTGAAGCAGAGCATGATCCCCTCCCTCCGGAAACTGGGTCGCAGGGCAGTGTTCCAGCATGATAATGACCCCAAACACACCTCTAAGACGACCACTGCTTTATTGAAGAGGCTGAGGGTAAAGGTGATGGACTGGCCAAGCATGTCTCCAGACCTAAACCCAATAGAACATCTTTGGGGCATCCTCAAGCGGAAGGTGGAGGAGCGCAAAGTCTCGAATATCCGCCAGCTCCGTGATGTCGTCATGGAGGAGTGGAAAAGCATTCCAGTGGCAACCTGTGAAGCTCTGGTAAACTCCATGCCCAGGAGAGTTAAGGCAGTTCTGGGAAATAATGGTGGCCACACAAAATATTGACACTTCAGGAACTTTCACTAAGGGGTGTACTCACTTTTGTTGCCGGTGGTTTAGACATTAATGGCTGTATATTGAGTTATTTTGAGGGAAGAATAAATTTACACTGTTATATAAGCTGCACACAGACTACTTTTCATTGTGTGAAAGTGTCATTTTGTCAGTGTTGTCCCATGAAAAGATATACTTAAATATCTGCAGAAATGTGAGGGGTGTACTTACTTTTGTGATACACTGTATATACACGTCATATATATATATATATATATATTAGGGCTGTCGAAGTTAACGCGATAATAACGCATTAACGCAATCTCAATTTAACGCGATTATAAAAATTAGTGCCGTTAACGCAAATTCTAGTTCATGTTGAGACTTGACTGGTAGAACAAACGTTTGAATGTCGGACTTGCCACCGTTTTTCATTTGCGGTTTGTTAACATAATGTTACCGAGCGTCGTAGTGTCGTAGTAATGCACTTGCATAATAAAGAAGCTGCCAGTCCTCCATTCACGTAACGCTAGGACGGACACTTCAAAATCCTCCTTTTGTAGTGAACTGGTTTCATTTTTGATCAATATTATTTACCATTGGCTCAGGTACATGTCGAAACAAATGCTTTGTATATCATTGGTTTAACAGCCTCATTTGACTCCTTATAGAGCTACCACTGGCCAATCGGAGAAGGGCCGCCCTCTAAATGCTAGTCTGTGATTGGGTGGTTGAATTTCGCCCGCCCTCTCTGTTTTGTAAACACCGCGCTACCTGAGTCAATCACTCAGCTCTCATGATCAGGAACGCGGTGAAAATGCCAAAAAGTAAACTTTTGAGGCAGCGATGAACGGACCTAAATATGAAAAGACACAACATTTAGTGAGTAAAACAGTCATTTGTTATATAATTCTTGCTTAAATTGGTCAAAAACTCTGTTATATGGGTTCTGGATTCATTCTGTGTGTTGCAGTATCATGTCCCCCTGTTCCTAATATGATGTCCGGCTTTTTGGGGTGTTATGTCCTCCTTTTTGTTACTATGAATCTGGCCACCCTAGTCTAAACACACTCAGTTCGTGTAGAAACGTCCATTAAACCACTGGATAGTATTACTGCCTAGTATGTGAGTGAATAAAACAGTTTTCTCTTGTCCCAGCAGTTTTTAACATCAGTACATTTAGCATAAAATGTGTTCACCATTTTAACTGTAACATTTACACAGATTTTTTTTAATGTGATTAATCGCGATTAACTATATGAAATTCTGAGATTAATCGCGATTAAAAATTTTAATCGTTTGACAGCCCTAATATATACAGTGTATCACAAAAGTGAGTACACCCCTCACATTTCTGCAAATATTTCATTATATCTTTTCATGGAACAACACTATAGACATGAAACTTGGATATAACTTAGAGTAGTCAGTGTACAACTTGTATAGCAGTGTAGATTTACTGTCTTCTGAAAATAACTCAACACACAGCCATTAATGTCTAAATAGCTGGCAACATAAGTGAGTACACCCCACAGTGAACATGTCCAAATTGTGCCCAAATGTGTCGCTGTCCCTCCCTGGTGTCATGTGTCAAGGTCCCAGGTGTAAATGGGGAGCAGGGCTGTTAAATTTGGTGTTTTGGGTACAATTCTCTCATACTGGCCACTGGATATTCAACATGGCACCTCATGGCAAAGAACTCTCTGAGGATGTGAGAAATAGAATTGTTGCTGTCCACAAAGATGGCCTGGGCTATAAGAAGATTGCCAACACCCTGAAACTGAGCTACAGCATGGTGGCCAAGGTCATACAGCGGTTTTCCAGGACAGGTTCCACTCGGAACAGGCTTCGCCAGGGTCGACCAAAGAAGTTGAGTCCACGTGTTCGGCGTCATATCCAGAGGTTGGCTTTAAAAAATAGACACATGAGTGCTGCCAGCATTGCTGCAGAGGTTGAAGATGTGGGAGGTCAGCCTGTCAGTGCTCAGACCATACGCCGCACACTGCATCAACTCGGTCTGCATGGTCGTCATCCCAGAAGGAAACTGACGCACAAGAAAGCCCGCAAACAGTTTGCTGAAGACAAGCAGTCCAAGAACATGGATTACTGGAATGCCCTGTGGTCTGACGAGACCAAGATAAACTTGTTTGGCTCAGATGGTGTCCAGCATGTGTGGCGGCGCCCTGGTGAGAAGTACCAAGACAACTGTATCTTGCCTACAGTCAAGCATGGTGGTGGTAGCATCATGGTCTTGGGCTGCATGAGTGTTGCTGGCACTGGGGAGCTGCGGTTCATTGAGGGAAACATGAATTCCAACATGTACTGTGACATTCTGAAACAGAGCATGATCCCCTCCCTTCCAAAACTGGGCCTCATGGCAGTTTTCCAACAGGATAACGACCCCAAACACAACCTCCAAGATGACAACTGCCTTGCTGAGGAAACTGAATGTAAAGGTGATGGACTAAACCCAATTGAGCACCTGTGGCGCATCCTCAAGTGGAAGGTGGAGGAGTTCAAGGTGTCTAACATCCACCAGCTCCGTGATGTCATCATGGAGGAGTGGAAGAGGATTCCAGTAGCAACCTGTGCAGCTCTGGTGAATTCCATGCCCAGGAGGGTTAAGGCAGTGCTGGATAATAATGGTGGTCACACAAAATATTGACACTTTGGGCACAATTTGGACATGTTCACTGTGGGGTGTACTCACTTATGTTGCCAGCCATTTAGACATTAATGGCTGTGTGTTGAGTTATTTTCAGAAGACAGTAAATCTACACTGCTATACAAGTTGTACACTGACTACTCTAAGTTATATCCAAGTGTTAGTTCTATAGTGTTGTCCCATGAAAAGATATAATAAAATATTTGCAGAAATGTGAGGGGTGTACTCACTTTTGTGATACACTGTATATATATATATATATATATATATATATATATATATATATATATATATATATATATATATATATATTTATATATATATATATATTTGTAAACTTTGCTATATTATTTTAAATGGAGTTATTGAATTTTTTTTAATATAAACTAACCAGAGGGGTTTTGTATTACTTATGAGTACCCACAATGACATAATGTAGCAGCTCAGTCTGTCTGCACAGCCTAAGTATATAAGCATACAAATTAGGCCATTTAAACATGCATTCATAAATAGTAAACATAAACAATATATTTTTACAGTGTGAGTTTGATATTACACTGAAGACTGTGACTGCATTTCTGTGTTTCTCTGTTTCTCGATTCCTCGCTATCACCAGCCGAGCCCGTCTACCTCAAGCCTCAGCTCCAATCATTCAGCTTCCCCCAATGTGACCAGCTCAGCTCCCTCCAGTGCCAGAGGTAAAGACACATACCCTCACTTCCAACAACACTCCACCATACTTGTATCAGTAATAAACAAGTATTAAAAATACACACACTACGCGTTATTTGTTTAATGATGCACAAAGTTTTTCAATAACATCAGACTTAATTAATATGGCATGGCCTCATTAACCCTAGGTAATGTTTGTGATTTATTACACTACATTAAGGGCTAGTTTGACTGCACCCATTAGAGTGAGCTCCAGGCATTTCAAAAGGAAGTTGATCTACAAATGCAAATCATTGATTTTCACATGTCAGGAATGTCATATGGAGTTATTTTTAAATGACTTATGATCCCAAGATCATCTGTTCAAAAATTGTCTGGGAGTAGTGTAGAGGAAACATGGTCAAGAACTAATTCTTTCTTTTGGAGGGAAATTTGTCTTAGTTGTTATTTGCAATCCAAAACCCCAAAAAAATCTTAGGGCTTGACTAAAGTTCAGACAAAACTTTTGGAACAAAAACAAATATATTTCTAGAGCTTTACTAGCGTGAGTAAGAAGTATTTTTGAAGGAGAACAGATAACGCATTTAAACCCAACTACACTGTACCTACTGTAAAGCATGCTGGTGGTAGTATTATATTAGTATTACTGTATATAGCACAGTATTATGTAGTATTATACTTTGGGCTGTTTTGCTGCTAGTAGAACTAGTGTATTGCAGAAAGTAAATAGAATAAAGAAGAAATAATACAACAAAAGTTCTTCTCTTGTATCCAGTTCAGTGTTCCAGGCCAAATGACACGAAACACATTAAAATAGGTTTAAAAATGATGAAATCAGGCAAAGACTAGGTTTTGGAATGGCTCTCCAAAAGTCCTGATAGCATCCATATGAAGAATATGTAGACTGTATTAAAAAATATGTGTCATTTCATGCCCGAAAACTACACATTTGGTTAAACTCCACCAATTTTGCCAGGTAGAGTCATCAAAGATTTCAATCCGAATTGTTCCAGAAGCAAGGTAGAACACGCTAAGGGGGACCAAACCAGATATTAGTTTAATGTATATTTTTGACCGTACAAATTTCATCATATTGTCCCAAAAGCTGCAATAAATTGATAAAAGAGGGTTTAGTTGAAAAAATGTGTTCCAGTCATTCAGACATATGCAAAGAACACTTCAAAAATTACTGAAATCCCATGACCATCATTTTGCAAACTTTAGATTCTTTGGTGCACTTCATAAGTATACAAATTTTCTTCTGTACCCTATGTGTTGTCATCAATGTAAAAGGACCACCATAAGTCCACTACAGATCGGGTATACGTGACTTCCCATGTTGCATCTTGCACTATGTAGTTTGGGACACATGGCATTTTTCCTGCCAGGGCCGTTGTCTTCTGTTCAATCTGCTTTTTAATGGAATCTTGTTTTCTGTGCAGTGTGAACAGGGCCTTAAATTCCAATTACCCGGCTCTACTGCTGTAGACCTCCAGTGATGACCGAGAAGGGCCGCAACTAACACACATTTCCTCTGACGTGTGCAATAGCCAACTTCTTTTTACCTGCACCAGATGGGTTCTTTTGGGGATTTGTATCCCACACAGAGAGTTAGGCACCAATTTCCATTATCCCCATCTCTGTACAGGCACTATTAATCAGTTATGAGAAAATCCTACGTCCCCCCAACTCAGATGAGTTGATCATGTAGGCGCATGACCGGCCGTTAGCAGAGCTGAGATTCAAACTTGTGAGCTAGATGTGGAGCTACATGTTGCTTTTCTGAGTGATGGTGCATTTTTAACATACTTTTTTTTTTTAACAAGACAGTCTTATGTTTTTACAGCTAAATACACTAATGATCTGTTCATCCCTCCCCACTGAACGTTCCAGCAGTTGCTTTCTGGCTAAAGCAGATCTTTAATACAGAAGTATAAGAAGGGTGTTCATGCATTTCATTTAGTCTTGGCAGCCTCCTGTGCTGCTACTCCCCTGCTTTCACTCAGGTTATAAACTCAGATTTATTTTAGGCTGCCTTTTTTATTTACACCGCTCGTAATCTTCCGAGACGCCAGTCGCCATTCTTTTAACGAGATTTGCATCTGGGGAATGTCATTCAATAGATTGAGTTTGAACAGTCTTGAAATTGGCAAAGGCCATGCCCACATTTTTTTTTTTTCTGAAACCAATCTCGACACCTAAAGAGTTGAATCCACAAGTCTTTCTAAACTTTTGTAAACGCGTCAACTTTTAAAAGTCATAGTTTAAGAAATAGACTTGCCATTGTATTTAGTTCTGATACTTTTTTGTACATTTTGCCATCATTTTCCATGGTAACTGCAAACGTTGTTAGCTCAAATACATTGTTATTTACTTTTTACTCTTTTGTCTAGTGCAGTCTGCAACTGAAACTACAAAATATTTATAAATATTTATTTTTACTGGAGGGATTTGTGTGGCGTAGAGGTCTATCACAGGTTAGAATTTAGCATCTACACCAGGGGTTTTCACCCTGTGGGAGTACCTGTCCAGGGGGGTGTGACATTAGAAGATTTTTTTTACTTCTAAAACTAAAGCAATTTAGTTTTCACCCACAAGAGACATATTTGATTAGTTTTGCTTACCACACACACACACACACACACACACACACATGTTTAATGTTATCCAGCTTAGTCTGAAAAAAAGGACTGTTGGCTAGCAAAACTTGAAAACAATGACTGTTGTTATAGGATATGTGTGTGTGTGTCTTTAAGAGAGGTGTATAGTGGGAGATGCTCTGTTCACAATATCGCTATAAGTGATTCAGGAGTCGATTCATATGAAGCAAAGCATGTGCATGTTCTGAGTTTCTCTCCTCAGTCAGCTCTCCGTTTTAAGTGTTATTAATAAATGCTGCAGTTTTAAATAAACACCAGCTACTACAGAACATTTTCCTTATAGCTTTCCTTATAGTTGGGAGGCTTAATTAAACTGAGTATTACCACAGAGCGGTAGCCAAGTCGGACTCAATCTGTCCGTGGAGCTAAAAGTTAGCTCTACTGAGTTTTCTGACCACTGACAGAAAGCGGAAATTAGGAAAGGTAACACTGCGTTGTTTCAGCCGAGGAATCCACTAGGGAGGCCATCCATTCCGATGCCACCACTGCCGATAAGCAATCTACATCTATTGGCTGTCAGTGAAAGCAGAGTTTTCTGAACTAGCGAACCTAACACTGATGTACTTTTGCCTCTACTTTGTTCTGTGAAGTAATGTTTTTTTTTGCTCTCATCCTACATCTGCGATTTACGAATAGCTGTAACTGAAATTGAACCACAAATTTATGATATGCTTGCAGAAACAGGCTCAGCCTTCGCATTGAATAACGTATTAAATCTATATCAACAAAACTGCATTGTATGTATGATGTGCACAACATTAATTATATTATTGTAGATTGTCAGGAGCTTTTGCAATGGTTGGTGGTGGTGATGGGGGGGGGCGTTGGTGGTGTGTGTGGGGGGGGATGCAAGTTTTAGGTCGGCACATGGAGGGGGGCGCATGTCCGAAAAGGTTGAAAACCCCTGGTCTACACACACATGGTTGCTTTGCATCCAATGTTTGCCAGTGGAGCCGGACCTGCTGCGGCCCTGACCAGGATAACGCAGTTATGCTAGGACAGGAAATGCCCATTTTTAAATTCTTGCCTAAAAGCTGGAAGCATAATTATATTGTACATTCAATATAATTAATGTGTTACACCTGTTAACAATGAATGTGGAAACCTGTTTATCTCTCTCCTGCCATTTCCTCAGCGATTAGCTTTATGATGTAAACAAAAGTAAACATACGGACATTTACGAGTCTGGGCTCGGCAGTCTTACCTAACCCTCAGTCCCGTGCTTTCAGTAAAGCACATTTAGCCTGTAATGTGTTAGGAAGAATTACAGCTAACACCGCACAAGCAGGGCAGCTGATGGCTATCGTGGTGAGCTGGAGTGGCACGTGAGTACCGGTCGCTCCTCGGGGAGGGAGGCGTGAGAGCATGAGCCGCTCCGTCCGTCTGGAAATCCATCTCTCTGCCAAATAGCCGTCTGTCACCATCAGCTTCCAATTCTCACCCCAGCAGGAGGGTTATGCAGGGAGGGGAATATTTCTCCTGCACCAGCTGCTTCGAAAGACAGGAAAATAGCCAGAATGAAAGAGAGTTGGAACGGTGTGGTGTGTACATGTATATTACAGTGCGCTACACTCCTCACCTTTATATCCGTCTATTTACTGTTCTCAGGTTCACCACAGCTGTCGGAGAAACACAAGCATAATCGTGAGAACTGCCTCTCGCCGAGAGAGAGACCGTCCAGTGATATATTCCCCACCGCCCATACCACCACACAGGTAAATGTTCTTCTATCCACAGAACTGAACGCTTTTATCATATTTAAATTTACATTACAATGAAATGCTTTTTTTCACGTATCCCAGCTTGGGGTCGGAGCGCAAGGTCAGCCATTTGTATGACGCTCCTAGAGCCAAGAGAGTTAAGGGCCTTGCTCAGCGGCCAAAGCCATGGCTGCGTGGCACACTTGATTCCAAACTGCTTGTACAGTGGTACTTGGCATCCCCTAAACTCAAATTCTTTGAAACTCAACGCACTTTGTGGAGAAATTTGTACCCTTAAACTCAACAATTACCTTAAACTCAACGTGTTCAACTTTTTTATTTATTTATTTATTAATTTTATTTCAAATTAACAATGAACAGCCACTTTGATTAGTGCTTGACATGAGCAGTGCAGTAAGACGTCATCAAAGTGCGAATATGAGACGAATCTGCATTTGTGTGGAATAATCGTCAAATCCACTTTGAAAGCATCTGCATGTATCTGTGTTTAGCTGGATTTTCCTCTTCTTTCACTTTTAAACTTGTGTTATAGTTTGGGGTTCACATTAACAGGTTTCCCATACATCCTTATGGGACAAAATACCTTGAAACTCAACACCTTCAAAACTCGACGTCAGTTGGTTCTGGGACTGGCGTCGAGTTTTAAAGGTGTTGAGTTAATTTTAAGGTGCCACTGTACATATATCTAAAAACCCTGGACCCTACACCAGTAATTATACATAATGTGACTATGGATTAAATATATATTCTACATGCAATGGGTCAGCAATATGTACAAAAATGTATGTATGTATATGGCTCTTTAAAATCTACAGAATGTGTATCCACATTCTCTATGCATGCTGAGAGATTAACAACACTATAAGAAAAAACACAATAAAATCTTTATCCTAGCCAACCCACCCCCCAGAAAAAAATCCTAGAAAAATGCCACATATTATGGAAAATCAATAAAACACCTTCACAGACACGCAAACAACACCCTAATCTGTATGTACACTTGAACTAAAGAAACAAATCGACCCGTTATATTATTCAGCTATGATAATAGCACAGCAGCTGACATGGCTGCATCGTCTCAGGCCAGTCAAAGTACCCATGCTAACTCCTGTCTACTGTTGAAAGAACATACAATGCACACTCAGGCATTAGAACTAGACATCAGAGCAATGGAAAACGGTCGATTGGTCCAGCAGATACTGTTTTCTCCCACATCATTGTTAACCTAGGAGAAAATTGCACCAGGATCGACTGCTAAGAATCAAACACAGTAAAAGCAACTAGCTAACCAAAAAAAATCTTGTCTCACATTTGCCATTTGGGAATAATGCTCTATGGTTCTTCTGTTACAGCTATAGTAAGGTGTGAGGATGCTTTGCTGCTTTAAGCTCAGGATGACTTACTTGATGGAATAATTGACAGAACTATAAATTCTGCTCCATAACAAGAAATCCTCAAAGATCCTCAATCTGTAATCTGAAGCTCAAGCCAATTGTGTTATGTGGATTTTGAAGTGGCCTAGTTAACTGAAAGTTCATACTCGTAAACAAATACTGTTTTCTCCAAGATCATCATTAACCTGCGAAAAAAAAGATGACCCACCATACAAGATACAAAAGATGAAGTACCTGCTGGTAATATCCTGGTACTAGATACCACAGTGGGTAGCACTGTCGCCTCACAGCAAGAAGGTCCTGGGTTCGATCCCAAGGTGGGGCGGTCCGGGTTCTTTTCTGTGCGGAGTTTGCATGTTCTCCCTGTGTCTGCGTGGGTTTCCTCCGGTTTCCTCCCACAGTCCAAAAACATGCAGTCAGGTTAACTGGAGACACTAAATTGCCTTATAGGTGAATGGGTGTGTGTATGAGTGTGTGTGTATGTGTGTCTGCCCTGCGATGGACTGGCACCCCGTCCAGGGTGTTACTGTGTGCCTTGCGCCCATTGAAAAGCTGGGATAGGCTCCAGCACCTTCCCCACCCCCCGACCCTGATTGGATAAGCGGTTAAGAGAGTGAGTGAGTGAGTGAGTTACCACAGCATGACTAAAGCATGGCTGTTAAACTAATACAAAAACTATTAAAGAAAAACTCCCCAGACTGGATTCAGTTGAGGAGAAAAAAGGCTCTATACTTTATTTTAGATATGATCATAACTGGGCATCAATCCGAACAATATGCACAGTACAGATTCAGTGCAGGGAAGTTAATCACCCGCTTTTACTTTTGGATCTAATTTTAACATTTGAATACCATTAAATCCTTAAAACAATTTTGGACATCATCTTTCTGACCCATTTGACCACCCTTATCTCCAACCAGCAGGAGTGCTAATTAATTTCTCTCTCGCCGGGACATTCTAATCTTTCTGGTGTTTTAAAATTATTATTATTTTTTTTTTAAATACAGGGACCTCATCCTGTTCTAATCTTGCTGGTGTTTATAATCTTTCAACAAACACCATAACCGTGAGATTCATGGCTCCAATCTTTCTGTTCTAGGTTTAACAGTTCCAAATAGAGTCCTATTACATTTTTAAACCTATATTTTTAATAACTTATTTTATTAAAAGCTTATTTTCTCAATTTACTCCATCAAATACTTCACACATCTTGTAAAGTCCAATTTTGACAGCATAAAAGCGGGTGGTCCTTATTGTCCACGATGATGTGGCATTGAATGAATATCGCTTATTTCACATGAGAGTTCTCACTGTGCGGGATGGAACCTCAAATGCCATCCAGCATTTAGCCGGACAGTGTTAGGCTAATGGGTAAAGTGGTGGACTGTGCGGTATGACCAAAAAATTGTATCACAGTGTTTTTTAAGATTTTGATGGTTTCACTGTATATCACGGTATGTTTTTTTTTTTTGTATGACTTTTTATATGTCTGTGGCTTATTCTACTGTTGTAAGTACATATAATATAAAAGGTTTTAATTCCACCATGTATATAATGAAGGTTTTGATTATTAAAAGCTTTGCTTGGCCCCACAAAATGACACAATATATGATGGAATCAGTACGTGTGAAACAGTTGCAATAAATATAATTTTTGTTTATTTAATATTTAAGTATTGTACAATTCCCTTCCCATTTGCAAACTCCACTGTACAACTTGACCACTGGTCTGTTGTAGAAAAGTGATACGACTTTAAATATCTCCGCTTCCAGTTCACTTATAACGCTGGTTTAGTAACTGACCTGAAGTATTTTTGCCCCGTAAGCACGGGGGATCCACTTTTGGAATCCACTGTTTTAATTATTGCTCTGAAAGCTTCCTTCTCAACTGTCTGTCTGTAGAGGAATCATGTCCTTGCATATGTGGATTGTTACTGCATTCATTATGTCGTTGTTTACAACACTCGTGGCTTGACAAACCGTGCAGTATATAGTGTTTTAGTCTGTTCTAAACTGCCGACACGCCTCATTTCTTTGGCAGGTTCTTTCTGTGCATATTTGGTCTTCCTCTCTTCATTTTCCATCTGTTTTTGTTGAATTTTATTCACCATATCAAGGAAACCTCTCATCTTTTAACACTGTCATGCTAATGCTGTGAGCTGTATCTAATCTGCACAGTGCTGTTGTATTAACTATGCTACGGTATGGCGGTATATGAAAATCCATACAGTATGAGGTATCAAAGACAGTATACCAAATGTACCGTCATACCACCCAGCACTACTATCATACTTAAGATTGTGGGGTTGAACCCCGGCTCTGCCATGCAGCTACTGTTGGGTCTTTGAGCAAGGACCTTTTCCCTCTCGGCTCCAGGGGCGCCGTACAATGGCTGTCTCTGCTCTTTGATCCTAGCTTTTACAAGCCTGGGGACCCTGAAAAAGAATTTCATTGTACTGTACATTTTTTTATGTATATGTGTGTATGATAAATAAAGGCATTCTATTCTATGTTTTGGGTCATTGGTGTATAAACCAGTAAATATACCTTACACATGGCACCCTATCAGATATGCTTTAAGATGAAATGTTTCCTTTGTAAGCCTGCATGTGTGTTTGTCTTACAGAGAATGATTCCACACTCGAGTGCTGATGCGTCTCTGCCTCGCAGCGATCCCAACATTTGCACTCCTGACAAAGGTGAGCCACATTTATCAGTACAACACTGCACACTCCCCACTCCCACACACCCTCGTCTCAGCGGTGTTTAAAGGTGTGTTTTTTTGAAGGTTACCTAGCTGGATGTAATGCTACCTGACAGCGGAACTTTCTTATGCATACCGCTTTACTTGAGGCAGCTCCACGAGTGTGAGCGATTCACAGCGGGCCTCAGCGCTGCTTTTCAAACATAAGGGAACATTTTCAATTACCGTCGTCTCCTCGTCCATTTACGCAGCTTCTCGTTGAAACCATTGTAATGTGGGTACGAAGGCAGGTCTAGATTCCCAAGGGCGATGGGTTTTCTTTAGTGTTGGATTTTATTGATATTGAAAGAAGGTAAGGTTTAAGTTATATATTTACTTTATATAAGTAGGTACTGTACGCGCTGTTTTAAAGGCGCCTGGCAGAGTGCAGCCTTGCTTTGCAATTTTCAAGGGTATTCTCTGAATCGTATTAAGAAACCCTCTTGGTTAATTAAAAATGTTTTGATTGCTTTTTTAATACTTCTGCTGAAGGTTGGAAGAAGTGAACAAACTAAAGCTCAGACTGATTTAAAAATGAGAAAGAAGTCCTTATTAATTGATATTCAGAGTAGAACATGGTCCTCTGTGACATCTGCATGTGTAAGAATCCACTGCCAGTATAAATTTTTATTTTCATTTATTTATTTACTTATTTTGATACACAACAATAAGATAAACAACAATACTTTGCTATTGCTGGTGCTTTGGTAAAATACAATGCATACACTATATGGCAAAAAGTATCTGGACACCCTCTTCTTATTATTGGGTTCAGGTGTTTTAGCCACACCCATTCCTAAAAGTTGTATTTACGTTTATATTCACAATATTTAGCAGCTCACAATTGTGACTGAATACAATGCAAACAATTGAAGGTTAAGGGGCTCAACAGCAGCAACCTGGAAGCCGAAAGGCTTGAACCTGCAACCCTCTGATCACTAGTCCCCTACCTAAACCACTGAGCTACCACTGTGTATTAATGGATGGCAAGCTGTAGCCTAGTGGTTAAGGTACTGGACTAGTAATCAGAAGGTTGCTGCTGTTGGGCCCTTGAGCAAGGCCCTTAACCCTCAATTGCTCAGACTGTACACTGTAATTCGCTTTGGATAAAAGCATCTGCTAAATGCCGAAAATGTAAATGTAAATGGTTTTGGAATTGAATGTCCAACAAGCTCACAGTCCACATACTTATGACCAAATAATACAGCTGGTAATAGAGCACTAAAGGGCGGCACAGTGGCTCGATGGGTAGCACTGTTGCCTCACAGAAAGAAAGTCCTGGGTTCGTTTCCCAGGTGGAGCAGCCCGGGTCCTTTCTGTGTGGAGTTGGCATGTTCTCCCTGTGTTTACGTGAGTTTCCTCCGGAAGCTCCTGCTTCCTCACACAGTCCAAAAACATGCAAGTGAGGTTAATTGGAGACACTAAATTGTCCATGACTGTGTTTGGCATTAAAGACTTAGACTGATGAATCTTGTTTATCCAGTAACTACCTGTTCTGTCCTGAATGTAACCAAAGTGTGTAAAATAAATAAATAGAGCACTGAGGGGGTTTTCATGCACAATTTGCCAAGCTTACCTGGTCATCAATTAGGTTATTAATATTCTACATCTTATGACTTTCTGTTTTCCATATTTATATGTGCAAAACCAAAAATTAGCTAAAACAATAAGCCATTCATCAACATGTATATAATTGTAGCAAAATTTGCCCATCAGTACAAACCCTATTTCCAGAAAAGTTGCCAAATGTAATAAAAACAAGAATGTTTAATTTATAAATTATTTTGAATCTTTACTTTGAATCTAAGTTTTGGCTGACCAACTTGATTGTATTTATGTATGTGAAGAAAAACAAATATTGAATGTGATGCCAGCAACACACATTAAAAAAAAGATGGGACTTTTGCCAGAGTATTTCTGTTGGCGCCATATGGACACTGTCTAATTTAGTTTTCCAGTCGTGGAGGAATTTAGGAAGATACCCAAGCTTCCTAAAATAAATTGCTAACTGGAATCAATACGTACTAGTCTTTGATGCCAACCTTGACTGAATCATTAACACAGTTGAATATATGTTTGCCGATGAGTCAAATAATGTAAGCTTTGCTCCAACGAGTTATAAGCGCCGCGACAAAATAACCGTAATAATAATCATAATAATAATAATAATGGGTGGCTCAGTGGGTAGCACTGTTGCCATACAACAAGAGGGTCCTGGGTTTAATCTCCGGGTAAAGCAGTCGGAGTCCTTTCTGTGTGGAGTTTGCATGTTCTCTGTGTGTCTGCAAAGGTTTCCCCAGGGAGCTTTGGTTTCCTCCCACAGTCCAAAGACATGCAAGTGAGGTGAACTGGAGATACAAAATTGCCCTTGACATCAAAGACTTAAACTGATGAATGTTGTGTAACCAGTAATTACCTGTCCTGTCATGAATGTAACCAAAGTGTGTAAAACATGACGTTAAAATTCTAATAAATAAACAAGTCATAATATTTGATTTCTGTAGCACCTTTCACAGACTCAAGGTCTCGCTGAATCTTGCTGTACAACATCACACAAAAAAGTGGGATATTGAGATTATGCATGGGAGAGGAAGCACCGAGTAAACAGATGAGTCTTGAGATTTAATAAGGCTTGTAGCTTCCCCGGGGTTGTTGTGGTAGTGTGTTCCAGATTCTTGGGGTTGTAGCACTGAAGTTTGGTGCTAGAGATGGTATAAAAGGCCAGTATCTGAGGATCTATGTAAGCGTGTCTGTAAGAGAGATGTAAGAAGGTGCAAGTCAGTTAAGTGCCTTGTATATAAAAGTGAGAAGTTAGAATCGAATACGGGCGGAGACAGGGTGCGAGTGCAGCTGTTGAAGTGTTGGGCAGATGTGGGGAAGCAAGAATAATTATGCATGTGGGATTGATTGCATAATGCGCAATACATTATTATCACAAAAAAGTAATCAGTGTTACGAGTCAGTGTTACTACGGTTCGAAGAACACAAGAAAACTGTTCCTTCAGTTAAATGAGAGAACATACATATTGTGTGGGATTAAAATATCAATTTATTAAAAAATGTCAGTGCAAGCAGATGCTATGCACACATGACGTGTCACAAGATAAATTTAGTATTTAAGAAATGGCTTCAGTCATAATGCCAACTGACTTTATCAATATTTTTGGTTTTCCAGGTTGACCTGCAGCACCAATACACACCACCATTTTATTATTATTTTTTATAGTATTGTTTTCGGCACCGGCTTAGTTACGTAACACAGCTTTATTGTTTGTTTGTTTATTAGGATTTTAACGTCATGTTTTACACTTTGGTTACATTCATGACAGGAACGGTAGTTACTCATTACACAAGGTTCATCAGTACACAAGGTTATGTTAAACACAGTCATGGACAATTTTGTATCTCCAATTCACCTCACTTCCATGTCTTTGGACTGTGGGAGGAAACTGGAGCTCCCGGAGTAAACCCACGCAGACACAGGGAGAACATGCAAACTCCACATAGAAAGGACCCAGACCGCCCCACCTGGGGATCGAACCCAGGGCCTTCTTGCTGTGAGGCGACAGTGCTACCCACTTTGCCACTGTGCCGCCCCAACACAGCTTTAAAGAAATGTTTATGTAAGCAGCTATTGGCTAGGTCAGGGTTTTTCACCCTTTTTGGACCCTTCTATTTGCCAACCTTGACTTTCAATCCTCGCCCAGAAAACCATTGCGTTGAAAACAATTAACGTTGTGCACATCATACATACGATGCAATTGTGCTGATTAAAAAATGTACTTTAAAAGGTGCTCAGGTGGCGCAGCGGTAAAATATGCTAGCACACCAGAGCTAGGATTTCGAATACATTGTATGAAATCCCAGCTCTGCCATCCGGCTGGACTGGGCGGCCACATGACCAACGACTGGCAGTTGTTCAGGGTGGGATGAGCCGGACCAGAGTTCTTAATAACTGGTGCAATTACGACCTCCGCTGGCAGATTGATGGTGCCTGCACAGAGACGAGGTATAATGGGTGGATCAGGGTGTTTCCCTCCGTACACAAAGCTGATTCGCATATGAACTCGCCTCGTGCAGATGAAAAGATTCAGTCAGATACTGCACACGTGCCAACCAGGGTAATCGGGTAATTGGATGACTACATTGGGAGGAAAATTGGGGAAAATGCACAAGAATATCAGTTACACCTAGTCATAAATCGTCCTCCACTGTCAGTAAAGGTGAGCTGCACTTGCTTTTGATGTAGGTGAGAACAGAAAACGTTGCCTCCCAGAGCCAAGTACATGCAAAATCAGTACATCAGTTGCTAGGTTCGACAGTTCAGGATGTTCTGCATTGACTGACGTTCAAAACTCTTGATGTAGATGGATTATCAGCATCAATGGTATCTGAAGAATTGCGTTGTTAGTGGAGTCCTTGGCTGAAACAGCAGTCATTGGTTTTGCCACTCCCTTCAACCGATTTAAGTTTTGCTAGCCACCGGCCCATTTTTTAGACTGATCTGGATAACATTAGACGTATAGTGTGTGTGGTCAGCGAGACTAATTAAATACGCCTCCTGTGGGTGAAAACTGAATTGCTTTGGTTTTAGAAGTAGTACTCGGTACTCAGGGGTGCACCCCACAGGTTGAAAACCCCAGGGCTAGGTCATAAAAACTCTTTACTTTCAAGTTATTTAAAAGTAGTGATGCTAACATCTCTGTCTGGATTAAGTAATTAATCTAATCTTATCAGCACTTGTAAAGGCATGTAAAACACTGGGTTCTATTATCCTTGGGGTCAAATTATTCACAATGTTTGCTTGCCATTATCAGATCATTTCTGCATGTAAGCATTTATTGTTTTGAACTGATAAACTTTACTGGTGCTACATAAAAAGCTACATATTTTTTGTGTGAAAGTAGTCAAGCCTGCACCAAGCAGCTGGAGTCTTGACACCCCGCTCTCTGACACTGTTGGGAAACTGGTTTGCCCCCCTGTCCCTCCTAGGTCACCGTATTCAGGTAAAAAAGGTTGTGTACTTCTACTTAACCCCAGCTGTTTACACTAATATACTAATACACGAGGCATCCTTTAACGTCCTAACCCCCAGGTTCTGCCTCTCCTGGTTTCTCACAGTATTACTTACCGTTCTTTTTTATTTCTCGTCAAGATGATTGAGCTAAATCGTTCCGACGATCAGCGGATAAATCTAAACTTAAACATGATCGGCATTTATCTTTAAAGAAGGGTGCATCTACTTTGAGGGGATTCAGCTTGCTCCTGCTCATGCTATAATCCCGGTTGAAGAGATGAGCCTTCTCATAGCATATAGCATTTTTCTCTCTAATCTGCATGACACCTCTGGGCTTCATTAAATCCTCACATGGCAAGCGTAAGCTAAACTACCCTCCTCCTCCTCCTTTCCCTCTTTCCTGCTCCAATTCTTTCAGTTTTTCTCCTTCTCATCATTTTTCAGCCAGTTTCAACAAAGTAAATAGTTTAACCCTTTATCTTCAGTTCGGTTCAACTTTTAATTGTGTGGTGCTTTTAATAACAGTGTCAAGAAGCAGATGCATAGAATTCTGGGTAAAAAACCCTAATAAGTGGCAAGAAACCAACAGACTGCAAAGAACATCCTTCCACATTGGGACATCAAAAAGTGGGATTTTAGGCCGCTCAGGTGGCGCAGCGGTAAAAGTACGCTAGCGCACCAGAGTTGGGGTTTCAAATACATCGTATCGAATCTCAGCTCTGCCGTCCGACTGGGCTGGGCGGCTGCATGAACAACGATTGCTCGGACAGCAGCTAGACGGGCTGGGAGTGATTCAATAACCTGATAGGTTGTCACAGGTATCTGGAGCCATGCAGACTGAAGTGCATCCCACAGCTACTGGAGGGTGCATGGGGGAGGATCTATAGAGCGAACACGACGATCAATGTGGTCCCACAGATGCTCAATTGGATTCAAGTCTGGGGAATTAGGGGGGTCCAGGTTTGTACTTGGAAGTCTTGGTCATGCTCATGCTCCTCCAACCAATGTCAGACATTTCTAGCCATGTGTTATGTTGCATTGTCTTGCTGGAAGATCCCATCCGCCCCAGGGAAGACAATGTTACCCATGACAGCAACGAGTGATATATGTGCAGACAGCCTATTGCACACCTTATATACCCAACAAGCCAGCTCACGAAACATCCTTCATGAGCTACACGCTGCCGCCTTCGAAAGTAGGAAGGGGTCATGATAATGTGACTGTGTGTGTATATATATACAGTGTATCACAAAAGTGAGTACACCCCTCACATTTCTGCAAATATTTCATTATATCTTTTCATGGGACAACACTATAGACATGAAACTTGGATATAACTTAGAGTAGTCAGTGTACAGCTTGTATAGCAGTGTAGATTTACTGTCTTCTGAAAATAACTCAACACACAGCCATTAATGTCTAAATAGCTGGCAACATAAGTGAGTACACCCCACAGTGAACATGTCCAAATTGTGCCCAAATGTGTCGTTGTCCCTCCCTGGTGTCATGTGTCAAGGTCCCAGGTGTAAATGGGGAGCAGGGCTGTTAAATTTGGTGTTTTGGGTACAATTCTCTCATACTGGATACTGGATATTCAACATGGCACCTCTTGGCAAAGAACTCTCTGAGGATGTGAGAAATAGAATTGTTGCTCCCCACAAAGATGGCCTGGGCTATAAGAAGATTGCTAACACCCTGAAACTGAGCTACAGCATGGTGGCCAAGGTCATACTGCGGTTTTCCAGGACAGGTTCCACTCGGAACAGGCTTCGCCAGGGTCGACCAAAGAAGTTGAGTCCACGTGTTCGGCGTCATATCCAGAGATTGGCTTTAAAAAATAGACACATGAGTGCTGCCAGCATTGCTGCAGAGGTTGAAGACGTGGGAGGTCAGCCTGTCAGTGCTCAGACCATACGCCGCACACTGCATCAACTCGGTCTGCATGGTCGTCATCCCAGAAGGAAGCTGACGCACAAGAAAGCCCGCAAACAGTTTGCTGAGGACAAGCAGTCCAAGAACATGGATTACTGGAATGTCCTGTGGTCTGACGAGACCAAGATAAACTTGTTTGGCTCAGATGGTGTCCAGCATGTGTGGCGGCGCCCTGGTGAGAAGTACCAAGACAACTGTATCTTGCCTACAGTCAAGCATGGTGGTGGTAGCATCATGGTCTTGGGCTGCATGAGTGTTGCTGGCACTGGGGAGCTGCAGTTCATTGAGGGAAACATGAATTCCAACATAAACTGTGACATTCTAAAACAGAGCATGATCCCCTCCCTTCGAAAACTGGGCCTCATGGCAGTTTTCCAACAGGATAACGACCCCAAACACAACCTCCAAGATGACAACTGCCTTGCTGAGGAAGCTGAAGGTAAAGGTGATGGACTAAACCCAATTGAGCACCTGTGGCGCATCCTCAAGTGGAAGGTGGAGGAGTTCAAGGTGTCTAACATCCACCAGCTCTGTGATGTCATCATGGAGGAGTGGAAGAGGATTCCAGTAGCAACCTGTGCAGCTCTGGTGAATTCCATGCCCAGGAGGGTTAAGGCAGTGATAATAATGGTGGTCACACAAAATATTGACACTTTGGGCACAATTTGGACATGTTCACTGTGGGGTGTACTCACTTATGTTGCCAGCCATTTAGACATTAATGGCTGTGTGTTGAGTTATTTTCAGAAGACAGTAAATCTACACTGCTATACAAGCTGTACACTGACTACTCTAAGTTATATCCAAGTTTCATGTCTATAGTGTTGTCCCATGAAAAGATATAATGAAATATTTGCAGAAATGTGAGGGGTGTACTCACTTTTGTGATACACTGTATATATATATACAGACCAACAAGTTGTATATCCACAGTCCGCACCAACTGTGGACATTTTTTGGTTTGTTGGGTTAATGCATGATGTATGGTTTCCTAGCTCAGCAGTAGTTCTTAGATGGAATAATGCTGTTACTAGATCGATTTTTCTGGGGTCTGAGGATAAACAGATTATGGTTGATGTATTCTGGAAGGTTTCAGTAAAGCAGGTTGCTGTGTCACATGTGATAATACAAATAATGCAGTGGTGAGGTGAGGGCTCTGGTATTATGGTGGCACAGTTTCTATGTAATAAAATACTGACTGAGATTACTCGGTGCTGATAAAGCCCTGACACATTTTTTGTGATACCCACAAAGTGTAGTGTAGACAAAAATGTATAATGCTTGTTACATTTAAGTAATAAATAATTCAATGTGACAATTATTTACAAAAAAAAGGTTCATAATGAAACATTTTTAGAAAGTCGGATGATGATGAAAGAGGCCTTTTATTGGTAATGTACAAAATTGGTAATGTAAAAAATAATTCCTCAATACTATTATTTATATGAACCCTTTATATTATATTTATATTAAATATATGCAACTGATTGGTGTAAAGTTGGAAAGCTTAGATGTGTATGATTTGTAGACAAAATTGGGGATTAATAGTTATGTGCACAGTTATGCAGCAACAGGTAAGTCACTTTCTCAAAAAGTTCTCCACATACTTTTAATTATATACTATACTACTCTCACATAAGAAAAAACTAAAGTTGTCCTTAAAATCAGCTATTTGTTAGTTAACAAGTGTCATATTAGCTCTAAGCACCACTCATTTTGGCAGCAGTTTTGAGACATCCATAGATTACAATAGAATATAATTTATTGTCCACAATGTAGAAAGTCATGGTATTAGGAACATTTACAGCATGTTACACATAAAATATGTAAGCATATTACATACCCAAATGCTTATGACTGTATAATTGTCACTGCGTTTGTGGAAATTTCTATAATTTGTGATATACATACAAACATACATACACAGACATGGCAAAACTATTAGTATTCTTGTTTTTTCTATTAAAATAAACCACCATTTGCTCCTAGAAGTGTTCAATTTAAAACAAAAATGTTTATTATCTATACATGTCTGTTGGGCTTCAGCGCTGGCTGTGGTCATGTGACAAAATACCCATATTAAGTAGGAAGAAATGACCAAGATTTTGTAACCACTTATGTATCTCTGAACAGGGTCTCCTGCTAAGAACATCAGATCACAGTCACCAGTGTCCCGGTCACCCCAAAAGGTATGAACTTTTTCTTTTTTTGTTTTTTAATAAGATAAACAAAAGGTAAGAGAAATTGCTTGAACAACAGTTTATAATTTTGTTGATAAAAGACATGACAGGGTGCTAAAAAACAAGTAAATATTACAAATATATCAAAGGTAGTTGACTATCATGGAAATGTGGGAAAATCTTGCCAAATTTGATATATATTCAATTTTTTTTTAGTAAGAAAAAAAACTATGCTGTACTTCAAACCAAACAATCTGCCAAAATAGTTTGTTGTGGACGTGAATATATAACTTGTATAAATAGCATGAAGTACATTGGTATGAGTTCTGGGATAAAGGCGTAGACTTTGGTTGCCTAGGTGCCTCTCAGTATGCCAGGATAGTAGTAGTAATAATAATAATAGTAATAATAGTAATAATTAAATAATTAAGAAAACACACTGGATTGAATGGTGAAGGCATGGGGAGAGAATATGCAGACTGGACATTTGCTTTTGAATATGCTGTAAGCAGTGAAGGTCAGTAACAATCTAATCTGACCGCATTTTTCAGTAACGAGTAATCTAACGCGTTACTATTTCCAATCCAGTAATCAGATTAAAGTTACTTATCCAAGTTACTGTGCGTTACTATTTTTGTCATTTTCCTTAGTAAAAAGATATATATTTGCTTTCTTCTTGCGTCTCTGGGAGTGACGTCTGGCCTATGCGACAGTTAAGTCACAGGCTGCGTCCGGAATCGGTTACTTACAGAGTGTGCACTAGATTGGAGGAAGTGTGCACTACTCGGCCAACGCCGAGTGATGACGTGGGACGTGATGACGTAATATCACCATGGTTACAGACTCATTACAAATCCCACTCGCCAAAATGTAGGATATTTATCGTCTTTTTGTTATTTATTTGTCTTTAAAAATGTTATTTTATTTATCTTACTTACACTTGTGAACAGAGGACTCCGTTTTCCGCGTCTTTCTTGTTTCTTATTCCGCTTCAATCACAGCTCCAGTTGCATTATGGGATACATTAGCGGACCGCATTATATAACTAATAAAGTAACTTGTAATCTAACTTAGTTACTTTTAAAATCAAGTAATCCATAAAGTAACTAAGTTACTTTTTAAAGGAGTAATCAGTAATCAGATTACTTTTTCAAGGTAACTATGCCATCACTGGCTGTAAGCTAAAACATAAACCTGACAAATATTCACACTAAAGTAAGAGCAGTTTTTAATTGTAAAAGCTTTGTTTTTGAGGTCTGATGATTTGAAGTATTAGACGAGAGCTGTTTTTAACACTGAAGCAATACATACGTCATTTCAGATAAGTTTATGAAACCTTTTGAATTGCCTGGAATCCTGCATTAATAGGTCATAAAATATGGTAGCACATGGTAATAGAATAATAGACAAACATGTTTTTCTAACTAATAACATACAAGAAATTGACACTTATTTAATAACTAAGTTCTTTATAGTTGCTGATGAGGGTATGGCTCTTCGTACACAAAGCTGATCCACATATGAACTTGCCTTCTGCAGGTGAAAAAATGCAGTCGGCTACTGCACACGTGTTGGAGGGGGCTTGTGTCAGTCTCCCTCTCCTCAGTCATGGCGGGCATCAGCATCAGTAGAGAGGAAGCATAATGCAATTGGGTAATTGGATACACTAAAAGTCGGGAGAAAAAGGGGAGAAAATGCAAAAATATATTAAAAAAAACTTGTAAACTGATGAATCTTGTCTAATGAGTAACTACCGTTCCTGTCATGAATGTAACCAAAGTGTAAAACATGACGTTAAAAACCTAATAAATAAATATTAACTGGCCCACTAATTACCACTAGATGTCTATAAAAATGTAAGTTTAAGTAAGGCAGATTTTTTATTCTTTCTTTATTACAGATCACTGGAACGGTCAGTGATGTTATTGGTACTTGCTTAGGTTGCATTAGGAATTGTCATGCTGTCACTATTATAAAGAGCATGCTTGAGTTGTCTGTGTGACCTAGTCAAATCGAATCAGCTTCAGTTTGTATAAAGAGTTTATAAGGCGAGCTGATGACACTGCGCCCACTGGCATCCGTCTGTAGCCTCTACGTATTCTATTTATTCTATTTAAGTCTATTTATTCTACAAGACAATGCTTATTTACGTAAGCAAAATATAAGACTTGTTTGCATTTGTGAAAGAAAAAAAACTATATTGCTTCACTTTCTCACCGACTCCTAGAAGTATTTGCAGGAAGTCTTCTCTTCACAACTGGGTCAAATCATACCAATACATTCTTCATTCCACCCTGCTTTTCACTGTGTGCACAGGCAGACTGATATCCTCAAGCGTAAAAGAACAGATTCTCATTCCAGGCTGCGCAGAGACGTCTGTAAGCCAGTCGAATCCTCTGCTTCTCTGACTAATCAGAGTTTCATGCTCCTGATGTTGGAACTCATTTCATCCGGAGCCAGTAATTGCGCCCTTTTCTGTTTTGTCATGTTTTCATCTGGCAGCCCGGATTGATTTTAGAGCAGGCTTTCTGCAAGTCAGATTCACTAATCACCCATTTATTCTCCATTACCTAGAAAAGCGTACTCTCCTGAGGGAGCGATATACAGAAGATCTGGCACGATTAATCAGGCCTACGTGCAGTAGTGCATTTTAAAAAGCCACACCATGTGTATTATTTTACTATATGGCCAAACGTTCATGCACACATGACCCTTAAACAACACATTCAAGTCCATGGGCATTAAGAAGGAGTGTGGAACAGCCTGTAAGGATCCTTCTAGTAAGGATTTTTTAACATGCTTAGTGTTTTTGAGAACATGCATAGTGTTACTGATGCTAAGCATTGGCTCTGAGTCTGCAATTCATTTCTTTCCGAAGCTTTTGGATAGGTTTCCACACCAAAATCTCAAGGCATTTAAAGCTCTGTATATGTGGGGCATTGTCAGGGTGACATAGAAATGAACCTTACAAACTTGTCACTACTTAGTGCACAATACTATTGTGTACTGTAGCAATAAGATTTATTATTCTTATTAACATTGCCGGCATTTAACAGACGCTTTTATCCAAAGCATCTTACAGTACTGTTACAGTATATTGTCTAAGCAATTTATGGTTAAGGTCCTTGCTCAAGGGCCCAACAGTCTGCAACCTGGCAGTGATGTGGCTTGAACCAGCGACCTTTTGATTACCAGTCCAGTAACGTACCTTATGCATTATTATACTTTTGTTATACTTCCACCACAAAAGGTTACAGTTGGCATTATACCTGTGGACATTTGGGGTCTGTCTGAAAACCTAGTGAGCTCTCTACATAGACAACATTTTACATCATCCTACACGCGCTCCAGAGAAGGGGGCTTCCTAATTTCTTAGATGCCTTAAAATTCTGCCTACTGAGGTGCCTTATTTTGAAGCGATAAACAGCCTGAATGACAAGAGAGCATTCGATGCTTCCTTAGCGGTGAAGGCAATCCCAGCATTCAGTGTGGCACAACTCTTCTCACAAAAAATGACAAATATGGCAGACAATTGTGAGGGAGATTTTGCTGGCATGCTAGCAGGCTGTGTTGCCTCAGCCCATTGGTTTGAATGGCCTGGTAAGCAAAACTGCAGTGATGTAATTATCATATTGCTTTCTAAGTAGTGCATCTAAATAATCTGCCTTATGAGTTCAATGTATTATTAGAATCCTATCTACTTAAGCAGCTGCCCAGGTAGGCAGTAGGCAGCAAGGCAGCTCACTAGGTTTTCAGACAGACCCATAGAATTTTGTTGTTTGCAGAACCACATTTGTCCAAACCTTTCTAGTGCTTTAGAGTCCACTAGTGGTGTGCTTTACTCCACAATATTAGAATGCCTTTATTGTCATATATAAATTAATCTGTTCATTATAATTAAATTCCTCTTTTGCCTTACCCAACTTGTTTGGTACCTGGGGTGCAGGGTCAGTTATTAAATGCTGTCACTGGTACAGAGAAGGTTAGGGCATTGCTCAAACCCCCAACTTTGAAAACCAGACCCTAACCACTGAGCCACCACTGCCCTAATGTTAGGCTATATTAACATGTTAACATTATGAACTGTTCTGCTGCCATGTTTGTCTGTGGACATTGCATGGGTGTCGTCATATTTATATGATGGTAATAGCTACACCCACTAATAAGAAGTGGTGTCTACATACTTTTGGCTGGGTCAGGTGTATATAGACAGGTGTAATCTGAGATATTCAACCCGCCTCACCTTAATTGTATAGCATTGAATGTATAGGATTGAATGAAATACATTTAAAAATCTGACTAAACAGAGAAAGAATAGTTATTGATACATGATTTTTTTTTTGAGGTGTTGAATATTTCTGATTGTAGCTGTACAACACTGACTACAGTCAATAATTGTAGAACTACAAAGTGCTTCTATATGGTAAGTGGAGCTGATAAAATGGACAGTGAGTGTAGAAACAAGGAGGTGGTTTTAATGTTATGGCTGATCAGTGTATATTCTAGACTATATCAGAATTTAATGGACAGCACTTAAATCAGTGGCCTAAACTCAAAACACAAACAGGGTCTGTATATGTAATGTTGATTCTCGAGTTGCACAGAGGTTTTGGTGTTTGGTGTACTGTAGGGTAGTGCAAATATCTCACCAGCACTTCATATAGGATTCATAATTAATAATCCCTAATAAGCACCCTAATGTGCTGGCTGTGAAAATATCGCTTTATACATTTGCTAAATTAATTGTCCTTTAAATTATGCCCAACTGTGCTGGTGGCTGCATAGGAAATTTAACACCATTGATTTTTTTTTCTTTTAAAAAGTATCGAATTATTCTGAATGTTAAATTATGAAGGGAAATGGTTTAATCATGAATCTTTTACAACACCAATAGAAAAATATTTGTATTAAATATTAATTCAGTGTTGTCCAATGCAGCTCCTGAAAATACCAGCCAGCATGTTGGGCTAGTATTCAGGCATTCTGTTTCTGAACTACTTGGCATGTCTACATGAATATAAATACATATATTTATATATTAGCTCACTGGACTAGCTCATGAATTTAGAAAAATAAGAAACATGCCGTTTTTGTCATACATATACCCAAAGTCTCAGTACAACTTAAGTCTTAGACTTTTACTTGCTTATCCAAGAGCACAAGGTTAGCTATGACCATGCCGTAGGAAAAGAGGGGGTAAAGGGCCTTGCTCAACAGCCCAAGAGAAGCTGCTTAGGAGAGTCTGGATTAAAACTCTTCAACCTTGAGATCAAAAGAGTTGAGGTGATGAAAGCAGGTGAGTATAAATATTTGCGGTCGAGTGTACAAAGTAATGGAGTGTGATAGAGAGGTGAAGAAGAGAGTGCAGACAGGGTGGAGTGGATGACGTAGAGTGGCAGAAGTGAATTGTGATATAAGGGTATCTGCCAGAGTGAAAGGGAAAGTTTACAGGACAGTAATGAGACCTGCTATGTTTTAGGGCTTGGAGGCGGTGGCACTGACATAGGGCAGTGCTGGCTTACTAGTGAGGTCTATGGACTTTTAATCAAAATCCTAATAAATAAATAAATAGGTACAAACAGATAAAAATTTGTATTTAACTAATACATTTATAATTAATATGACTTTGATGACTTATTAATATTAATAAAAATCTGTATTTGTTTTATTTTTGATATGTTCACATTAAATAAAATAAACAAAAATGAATAAAAAAATTAAAATTTTTATTAATAATTATTTTCATACCTGGTACATTTGTAATATTTATAGACGAGAAGCAACAATGACTAATATCCTTAAAAGCTTCTGAGATTTTTAACCTAAATGTTTCTGACAGCAGTTATTTTGGGTTTACTCTTGTTGCTTATTCAGCAGTTTTTTTTTTTTTGCTTTTCTGAAAACAAGATTTAGAATAAAAAGATTTGGAATTTTATTTGACAGCATCAGTGTTAACCAATGATGGCAGATTTTGTTGAAAAATGTCATTTTAAATTTGAAATAATTTTGTGTAGCAGAGAGAGTCAGTAAGTGGCATTTTCTTCTGGTTGATGGACAGGAGAGAAAAATGCCTTTGACTGCTGTTTCAGCTATCTGCTAAGTTACTTTTCTGCCAAAGAATGATGAATTTAAAAACTGATAGTCCGGACACATAATATGCTTGTCCTGGTCTCTCAGGTTGGTGATTTGTTCACTACTGGGAGGTTACAGACCTAAATACTGAATTAGGTCTGAATTAGTCAGGTGGGGTTTACTTTTTAATACATAAACTCTGACTCTTAGCTCTCAGCTGAACACATCTGTGGTTCCTTTGAGATTTTTTTCTGGAACCAATTGTAACATTTTGAATCCGATGTTGAACCTTGGGATACATTTTAGCAAGCCGGACCTCTGTGGGAAGATTTATCACTGTTTCTTCCATTTGTAGATAATGGCTCTCACTGTGGTTCATTTGAGTCCTAAGGATTTAGAGCTTAATCAATACACCGATCAGGCATGACATTATAACCACCTCCTTGTTTCTACACTCACTGTCCATTTTATCAGCTCCACTTACCATATAGAAGCACTTTGTAGTTCTACAATTACTGACTGTAGTCCGTCTGTTTCTCTACATACTTTTTTAGCCTTCTTTCACCCTGTTCCTCAGTGGTCAGGACCCCCACAGGACCACCACAGAGCAGGTATTATTTAGGTGGTGGATCATTCTCAGCACTGCAGTGACACTGACATGGTGGTGGTGTGTTAGTGTGTGTTGTGGCTGGATATTTTTGGTTGGTGGACTATTCTCAGTCCAGCAGTGACAGTGAGGTGTTTAAAAACTCCATCAGCGCTGCTGTGTCTTATCCACTCATACCAGCACAACACACACTAACACACCACCACCATGTCAGTGTCACTGCAGTGCTGAGAATGATCCACCACCCAAATAATACCTGCTCTGTAGTGGTCCTGTGGGGGTCCTGACCATTGAAGAACAGGGTGAAAGCAGGCTAAAAATGTATGTAGAGAAACAAATGGACTACAGTCAGTAATTGTACTACATAGAAGAACTACAAAGTGCTTCTATATGGTAAGTGGAGCTGATAAAATGGACAGTGAGTGTAGAAACAAGGTCGTTTTAATGTTATGCCTGATCTGTGTATATTTGATTGAATGTGACAATTGATGAACAAATTTCCCATAAAATTCTTGTATTAATTGTCTAGGAGAGTCTTTTGGCACGTAGATAAGTCGTGATAAAAGAGTGATCCATAATTCTAGAAATTCTCCAGAGGCAGCTTGCTCTACCACCAGTTGGTAAATGTTACTGTAAACGTTGCTGTAATGTCCATATTTTTATGTTATTTGTTATTGTGTCTTTTAGCAGAACTCCCTGCCTCCCTTCACCCCCTCGCCAACAGAGTGCCATCATTCAGGACTTATTCCACACTCGCCTGTGCTCTCCGGCAGCTACAGCAGCGGCATCTCGTCTCTCAGCCGCTGCAGTGTCTCCGAAGCCTCGGGCAACGAGGCCGCACCACCCATCGACCACGCGTTCCCCAACTCGGCCTCCAGTGGCTCTGACGAGCTTTTCCGCAGAGAAAACCGGACCCCGCCTCCTTACAGCAGCAACCCCCGCCGGCCGGTCCCCCTCCCTCACAGCCCTTCCGTCCCCATGAACACCGATGCTCCACCTATTCCACCCAAACCACGCAAGCCATCTGATCAGCAGCCCAGACCTCGCCCTCTTCCCAGAAAAGTCTCTCAACTCTAGTGCTCCCGGGGAAATCACACCCAACGCCAACTGCACTTTCTTTCTTTCGTTTTGGGTTGGGTTCCTTTTAATTTGAATGATGAATAAAAAAGACTGGCAGGTATATTTTTAATACAGGAGCTCAATGCAGGGGATTAACGTGTTATAATAACCGTGCTCTTAATATGAGTACCGAACCTTTGTCTTACTGTTTAATTACAAATGTATATAATGATAATGTTGATATGAGACAGATGGTTTGCCTTAAGTAGTATATTTTACCATTGTAAAATACAATGTACCAATGTAATGCACGTTTCTAAATTCATTTTTAAATACACTGTACTATTTTAAAAAGCTTAAAGGTGCTAGGTCTCCACGTAGACGTTAGATAATACCCATGGCTTACAGCACAACATTTCTCGGAAGACTTGTTTACCAAAAACTCTGTTATGCACATGGAAGGGCATTTTACAGCAGTTCCACCTGAATCGATTGTCTTCTGATTTTCTAAGCACAGCTGAGGATACTGACGAGAAAGATTACTAATCTGTTCTGTCTTAATCATGTTCCATAAATGGTGATATCTTACTAGCTTGTTGCATTGGTGTTTCTAAGCACATTTCCACTTGCGTTCCTAAACCTTTTGAGGAACTGTAGTTTGAGTACTTCTTTTTTATATTTATATATTTTTGTTTATGCATTTTCTCCCCTTTTTCTCCTGACTTTTTAGCGAATCCAATCAGTGGTCCCCAATCACTAGTCCGTGGGTCATTTATTACCATACCGCACAAAAAGAATAAATAATTAGAGATCACTACATCAGCAATGAAAACACTGCTTCCATTTCCAACACACGGATGTTTATCATCTCATATCACCCACAGGTGGAAGCAGCATCTCGTTGCAGTGAAAAAAGCTCATTTGTGAGCAGTATAGTTATTCTATTTTGAATCCCTCCCCCCTGCCAGTTCGTAAAATGTTATTTTATATTAAATCAGTCCGTGGTGCAAAAAAGGTTGGGAAGCACTGAATCCAATTACTCAATTGCGTTATGCTTCTTCTCTACTGATGCCGATACCCGCCCTGATTGAGAAGAGCGAGACTGACACACACCCCCTCAGACACGTGTGCAGTAGCTGACTGCATCTTTTCACCTGCACCAGGCAAGTTCATATATGAATTAGCTTTGTGTACGGAGAGACACACCCTGTCCACGTTATCCCTCGACTCTGTGCAGCCTCAGTTATGAGGAGTCCCTATCCAGCTCCCACCCTCTTTAATCAACAGCCAATCATTGTTCATGTAGGCGCCCAGTCTAGCCGGATGGCAGAGCTGAGTTTCAAAGCAACGAGTTCGAAATGTCAGCTCTGGTGTTCTAGCGTGTTTTATCGCTGCGCCACCTGAGCACCTAGTTTGAGTACTTCTTACATTACAAAACTATTTGAAACTGTTTTAACTGCACTACATGGTCAAAAGTTTGTTGACACCACTTCTAATTGTTAAGTTCTGTTGTTTTAGCCAGAGGTGTGTTACATCAAATATATAAAATACACCATAAGCTTTTAATGTTGTAAAACAATTTAGACACATCTTTTCCATTTTCTGCTTGACTGCCTCTGTGCACAAAGCAAGTTTGATTAAACTAATCAAACCATGAATTGATTCATTTGGTCTGGAGGCATTCCAGTGGCCTGCCCAGACCCAGAATTTAATACCACCAAACACTTTTGGGAAGTATTGGAACTTTGATTGCCAGCCAAACCTTCTCTTCAAAATCTTGTGTAAGTTGATATAGCTGCAAATGGTGGGTAGTTGGGGATGTATACACTGGAATTGGGATGTTTCCAGAAACTCACCAATCATATCCTTCTTATCTCCTCCTTATAGGTTCAAGTAAATGTTAAAAATCTCCAACTCAGGTCTTATAACATTTCAGGACAATAGCTTGACCACAACAACAAATCTTTAAGTTAGTTTACCAAGTAATGTGCCAACGGGAACATGTGCATCACATTTTCTGTCACACACTTCAGTTTCCAGTTTTAACTACCAATTGTAGGAAATTCACTAATGAAGTACAGATAACAGTAAAAAAAAAAAGATCCAATGACTCGTGAGGTTGATGCTATGTCCAGTGATGGAATGTCTGGGAAAGCTCATACTTTTGACCATTTAGTGTCAACTACACAGCCACAGGACCATGGGCATTAAGTGTAATACCAGCTGCATGAGTGTACAGAATTACAGCAAAACCTGAGGTGGATGTTGTGTGCTGTATTGATGTTTATTCTTTTGTTGTGCAAGGTTAGTTTTAATATTAATATGACTTTTTGAAGCACTCATGCAGGAGCTACAATTTTGTCCTTTAAGTTTAGCTTGGCGTTCTTGTCACTGCTATGCTAACAAAGCATTCTACTGGCATCCACATAGACTTCTGGAATTTGTCACGGCTGTTTTTGGATTTTAGTGACTTCTGGGTTAAAAAATACACAGAGCTCCTCCTAATTCATTATTAGTGCTTAGGATTGACTCTAGCGGATAAATTCTCTGTGCCCATATAAATAGGGCTCATTTGTTTGCATAAACCATCTCCTGCAAAGATTAAAATGAAAACCACATTGTCACCATGAGATGTGAGAAATTAATTCAACTGGTCTAGATGACTCTGTCCAGTCAGCCAAGCTTATGTGCAAAAAGACCCAGCAAGTGCTTTTTTGTTCATGTGATCAGCAACAAACCTTAGGTGAACATTTTGCACTGCAGCGTCTAAGCCTATAGTGATTCAGAACTGTCCTAAAAATCATCTTTTAATTAATCCAGACCCAAATGTTCAATCAAGTTGTTTTTTGTTTATTTTTAAACCAGCATGTTTTGGAAAACCTAAACTAGTTATCTTTTTGTACAGAGGTTAATGTGTTTGTCACTCAGTCAGAAAAAGAACATTTGCAGAAATATGTGAAATCCTACGTTTAATGCGTAGTTCACACTACACAATTTTTGCCCTGATTTTCGCCCTGATTTTCGCCCTCTGACTGGTCACCGCTAGTTGTGGCAGCTCGGAAACAACTCGGCGTTCGCGCAGGGATCGAAACTCGGCTCTCGATTGCTATGTGTGAACTGTTTAACAACTCGATCCGAGCAGCTTGCCAATCGCTCAGTGACTGAAGAAAAATATCTAGCATGTTAAATATCTGGACCTGTCACAGACTCAAAATCGTGTAGTGCTATGTCGAACTACAGCCGATGAGAACACAAGATACGGGGTGAGGGGAAACCCGGGGGAGAAGTTGTAAAAACGTGGGACAGGGGCATAATATAGTTTCTGTCAGAATACATACAGTATTTGAGATATCATCCACGCCAAACCATAATACCCACGCTGCATTGCAAAAAATATTTATTTACCTCCAACTCGCTACAGAACAGACAATCCCTGCTGGTCACATTGCCAGATCCACACGGTTTCATTTATTTTTCCTACTTGCTTTTCCACCGCACATCAGCGCACAAACAACTTTGATCACTCTCTTATTGCTGACGTGCATTTTTGGACATGGTATCATTAAACCCCTCGTCAGTTCTCACGTGCGTTTTCGTGACAAAACTAAGCTTGGGAGACCAGATAGACTCGCCTGCGATTCCTCCCGGTGATTAATCGTGTAGTGTGTAATCCCCTATCGCCAATCAGTCATGTAGTGTGAAAACCACAACGACTTAAAAGACTCCCGGGTGCAAGAGATCCAGTTGTGTAGTGTAAACTGTACAGTGATCTGACAACTTGAAAAGTCATGTAGTGTGAATTTGGCATAACAAAACAAACCTTTGATTTCACTGATCTCATAGGCACCCATAAAGAAGTGTCCAGGAAAGCAGAATTGACATTCCAGTATCCTCTATTGACTAGAGTGATGCTAGCCAAACTTGTGCACCTCTGAGTTAAAGGGGTCATTAAGTGACCTCCTACAAGGACAGTGTTTTGCTCATTGACGTTGCATTAGCTGCAGTATAATGAGACTCAGTTATGTTTGTATGAATGTAAAGATGTTTTATAATGAAGATGAATGCAGGCCCAGAAGTTGAACCAGTACTGCAGGCTCCTTTAGGTACTGTCTCTTCTGCAGAAACTAAAACCAGTTCCCGTCTGCAGAATCTAAAACCAGTTCTTTTGCCTTTGCTGAAAATTAGTTGAATGATTGATGGTCAGTGTGGCCTTCATGACAGAGCCTCAAGGATTTCACCACAGGAACGTTTCCAGAAACTCACCGATCATATCCTTCTTATCTCTTCCCTATAAGTTCCACTAAAGGTTACAATTCTCCAACCCAGGTCTTTTAACATTTCAGGACAATAGCTTGACCAGAACAACAAATCTTTAAGTTGGTTTGCCAAGTAATGTGCCAAAGGGTACATGTGCATCACATTTTCTGTCACACACTTCATTTACCTGCTTGAGTTTTGAGTTTAGTCACCAATTGCAGGAAATTCACTAATGAAGTAAGGTTGGTACCTGTGTACACTGCCTACAAATATACACACAATGAGCTGTATCTGCTCATCCACATGAACAATAGGGTGCAGTATATGATCTTGACTTTGTATTTTTTACCCATTATATAAACGTATTTAAAGCTTGACCTTTTTCTACCTATATTTCCAATTTAAAGCATAGAAAATTACCAGTGTTGACAAACCCACTTGTAATTATCAGTATAATTTTAATCAATTGTTCATTAAAGCTAACAAGACTGTGACGATATAAATGTGTAAAGATCTAAGACAGATAATTATGTATAATTTTCAAAGCCCAAACCCAATAGAAGCATTGTTAATTATGCTTAATTAAAATTTAATTCATTTGGTCTTTCCAGTTACTGATTTATTTTTTTTAGTGTTGCTTTTTGAGGTCAAATAAGTAAACACAGCCTATGCAGTAAACTATATATAAAAAAAATTCCTGCAAGTGTTATTGCAGTTACTATATCATTTTGTATTCTTTATTACTTTATGTAGTGCTATACAAAGATCATTAATTAAAAAAGAAGAAACAGTAATCGTGCCATGTGCCCTCTTTGGTGGAAATTGCACTAATTGCTGGTATTATATTGTTATTTTTGCTACCTACTCTTACTTGCAGGTTATGCATCAGCTAAATCTTTGTGAAGGTCAAGACTGAAATCACAATATATGTGGGGTGGGGGGTGTAATTCATATGCTCAAAATGCCCCCATAAATAAAAATAAAAATTATAAGTAAACATTTGCACTAACTTTGCATAATGTTACAATCCCCCCCGCCGCCCCCACTTGAATGCAGGTTTTTAGATACCTTTCTTGCTTAAGCTTAGTTGCTTTGATGTTCTCATGGAAGTGGAATGTTAGCATTAGGAAATATTCTAAAAAAATTATTACACTCTGAAATTGTTCCTAGCAGATCATTCCTAATGACAATTCTTGACCTGCATAAGTCTATAATTGGGCATAATAAGAAGTCTTCATAATAAGTCAACTGAGTGATTGGTAATTATGTTCTGAGACTTCTAGAAGAGTCTGGACATTTTTGTTCATGCCTCAATTACTCAATTACTCAAGTAAAATTATTTTTTTTCAGTTACTTCAGTTTTTTTTTTAAATAGTTGCATGGGTTGTTTTTACTTTTGCATTCAACTGTATATTTTTTATTCTTTGTCCATCTTTTAGATGTTGCCCATGTTGTTTTGGGGTTATCCTTAAAACAGTAACAGAGTATTCAATTGCACTGTTGCACATCTAATCCACTTTATGTTTTCATGGTCCTGTTTGTTAACACATTATTAATCTACTACATTGTACTGTTTATTCTGAAGAGATTTTATAGCAGTATGTTTGTAAATCTAAGTGTTTGAATTCTAGTATTATTTATACAGATTGGTTTTGTCTGAGCTTTTTGTTGCACCCTTTAAATGAACAATTTTGGTGGAAAAAAAACAACAGATGATCAGGCAGTGGTTTGTAAACACCAAATGCTTCATTTTTTTCTTTGGTCTATCTTCGGGCACCTTTTGTAAGTTACGTCTCTTTCATACAAGGACTTTGGTTGAACTTCTTTACAAGAATCCGTACTTAATACAATTGTAAATTATATAATGATGACATTGTAATACAAAACCTTCTCTATTGTAAATATTGTTTAGCTATAACAGCCTTACAGCTTTGAATGGTGGGAAAAACTAATTATAATTATAAATGTTAAATATTTATGATTTGGGAGTTGTAGAAATGAGATCAGGCGGCTAACACATTTAAATTCTAATCAACTTCTGTTTAATAAAATGTTTTCAACAAACACATCTTACAGTGTATTATGTTAAAAATTGGTTTTTCTGTCTTAATCTTGTTTTATTGCATTTGATAAAGTGTATAAATGGGTTTTTGCCATTGATACATACTTGACAGTTTTTCTTTATTATTACTATTATTATTTGATTAAGCATCAGTTTTAATTTTGTGAATCATGTAAATAAAAATAGATTACTGCTCAAATGTAAACTTTTTGACCAAAAAGTACATGCTTTAGGTGCTCTTGTTGTAATGGGTTTTGGGTCTAAACAATTATAGATTGGACCTTGTTATTTTTCTTATGAAGTAAAACAGCATAATCATGCCAGTGTAATTTTCACATCTTGATTAATAACCTATATATCAATAGACTACCCACAAGTCTTTGCCACCATAACTATTTACATAATGTCCTGATGAACTCCAATCCCAGTCCAATGTTACATTATTGTTTGGATAACCAAGCTATTTCTAAAACACACATGGATATTCCCTTTACATGAAGCAATTTTATTTTCATTAATTAAAAACTACATTCTCTGTCATTCATACCATTTCACAGTGGCACGGTTGGTTAGTGGTTAGCACTGTTGCCTCACAGCAAGGAGGTCCTGGGTTTAATCCCTGGGTGGGGCGGTCCGGTTCCTTTCTGTGTGAAGTTTGCACGTTCTCCCAAGCTACTTCTAAGGAAGCTCTGGTTTCCTCCCTCAGTCCAAAGACATGCAGTCAGGTTATTTGGAGATACTAAATTGTCCATTACTGTGTTTGACATTAAACTTGTGAACTGATGAACTCGTGTTTCTGTCATGAATGTAACCAAAGTGTAAAACATGAGATTAAAATCCTAATAAACAAACAAACTTAGACATGTGTTAGTTAAACAGACAAACTAAGCTTTTACATTTACATTTTCGGCATTTAGCAGACGCTTTTATCCAAAGTGACTTACAGTACAGTGACAGTATATTCTCTAAGCAATTGAGGGTTAAGGGCCTTGCTCAAGGGCCCAATAGTGGCAACCTGGCAGTGGTGGGGCTTGAACCAGCAACCTCTGGATTACTAGTCCAGTACCTTAACCACTAGGCTACACTTTTAATAGCTCTTAAACTAATGAACACTGAATCTAGCATAGCCATAACTGCTCATATAGACTTCGCAGGTCATACCTTCCCATGAATTTAAACAACTCCGTCTGAAAGAACAAAGACAGGGATATAGCATAATTTATATAGCCTGGGAGAAGCTTGAGGTGTTTTTGGTCTGGCTAATCTCTGAGGAGGACACAGGCTGCGGCACATCTACAGGGAGCCAGATCCATCGATCGAGAAGGAGATTTCAAAGGGGGCTTAGGATAATAGATCCGCCTTCCCGTTCTCATTGTTTTTTATATCAGCAGTGTTGTATTTAGGGCTTAATAGGATTTCGCTGTCAGCTTTTAGCATGCACGTTTCTTATTTGTCCTTTCTTATTTCTAGTACACTGTAACCTCTATAGAGGACTTTTACCAATATCAAACGGAAATTTTCACATACATTAAACACAGCTTGCTGAAGGCTGGATGGATTTCTTTATCTTTATCAATGAGAAATTCAGATTGTAAGCATTGAACTCAGATGTGGAACTTGTCTTTTGTACTGCCATGTCTTAAAGAAAGTACAACTGAACAGGTATTTTAAAAATGTGTCTTGGAAGAAAAGACCTAAAAGTATTTAGTGGTTTTAGTGGCAGCAGTAGCTCAGTGGTAGGAGTAGTGGACCAGTAATCTTAAGTTTGCCAGTTCAAGCCCCACAATCACCAAGTTGCCACTGTTGGACCCCTGAGCAAAGCCCTTAACCCTCAATTGCTTAAACTGTATTCAATGATAACTGTAAGTCGCTTTGGATAAAAGTGTCTGCAAAATGTCGTAAATGTAGTGAAACTGCCACAGCTCCCATATCCACTATTAAACCCCTGCAACTAATCCAAAATGCATCTGCCCTCCTGGTTTTCAACCAACTTAAGCACTGCCACATTATCCCACTGCTGCATTCTCTTCACTGGCTTCCCGTAGCTGCCTGAATTCAATTTTAAACACTGATGCTCGCCTAAAAAGCCAAAAATGGAGCAGCCCCAAGCTACCTTAAAAAACTCATCACAACCCGCTCTGTACCATGCAACCTTCGAGCCACCAGTCTCGCTCATCTTGGTCCTCCACCCAGAACTTAGGGAAGACAAGCATCAAGGCTCTTTTCTGTACTAGCACCCAAGTGGTGGAATGAACTTCCCCTGTCCGTTTGTACATCTGAGTCTCTCACTGTCTTTAAAAGACAATTAAAGACCCACCTGCATTTACTTATCTTCTACTATACATACATACATACATACATACATACATACAGTATATATATATATATATATATATATATACAGGATACAGATCCTGTTAGAACAGAGTGTATATACAGTATATATATATATATATATATATATATATATATATATAAAACTCTGTCTTTAAAAGACAATTAATGACCCACCTGCATTTACTTATCTTCTACTATACATACATACATACATATACAGGGGTTGGACAAAATAACTGAAACACCTGTCATTTTAGTGTGGGAGGTTTCATGGCTAAATTGGACCAGTCTGGTGGCCAATCTTCATTAATTGCACATTGCACCAGTAAGAGCAGAGTGTGAAGGTTCAATTAGCAGGATAAGAGCACAGTTTTGCTCAAAATATTGCAATGCACACAACATTATGGGTGACATACCAGAGTTCAAAAGAGGACAAATTGTTGGTGCACGTCTTGCTGGCGCATCTGTGACCAAGACAGCAAGTCTTTGTGATGTATCAAGAGCCACGGTATCCAGGGTAATGCCAGCATACCACCAAGAAGGACAAACCACATCCAACAGGATTAACTGTGGACGCAAGAGAAAGCTGTCTGAAAGGGATGTTCGGGTGCTAACCCGGATTGTATCCAAAAAACATAAAACCACGGCTGCCCAAATCACGGCAGAATTAAATGTGCACCTCAACTCTCCTGTTTCCACCAGAACTGTCCGTCGGGAGCTCCACAGGGTCAATATACACGGCCGGGCTGCTATAGCCAAACCTTTGGTCACTCGTGCCAATGCCAAACGTCGGTTTCAATGGTGCAAGGAGCGCAAATCTTGGGCTGTGGACAATGTGAAACATGTATTGTTCTCTGATGAGTCCACCTTTACTGTTTTCCCCACATCCGGGAGAGTTACGGTGTGGAGAAGCCCCAAAGAAGCGTACCACCCAGACTGTTGCATGCCCAGAGTGAAGCATGGGGGTGGATCAGTGATGGTTTGGGCTGCCATATCATGGCATTCCCTTGGCCCAATACTTGTGCTAGATGGGCGCGTCACTGCCAAAGACTACCGAACCATTCTGGAGGACCATGTGCATCCAATGGCGGTGCCATGTATCAGGATGACAATGCACCAATACACACAGCAAGACTGGTGAAAGATTGGTTTGATGAACATGAAAGTGAAGTTGAACATCTCCCATGGCCTGCACAGTCACCAGATCTAAATATTATTGAGCCACTTTGGGGTGTTTTGGAGAAGCGAGTCAGGAAACGTTTTCCTCCACCAGCATCATGTAGTGACCTGGCCACTATCCTGCAAGAAGAATGGCTTAAAATCCCTCTGACCACTGTGCAGGACTTGTATATGTCATTTCCAAGACGAATTGACGCTGTATTGGCCGCAAAAGGAGGCCCTACACCATACTAATAAATTATTGTGGTCTAAAACCAGGTGTTTCAGTTATTTTGTCCAACCCCTGTATATACAGTATAACTCTGTTCTAACAGGATCTGTATCCTTGGACTTTTGTCTACTTGAGTAGAGAAGTGTTTACTGTGGAAGCACTTCTGTAAGTCACTGAATAAAAGCGTCTGCTAAGTGCTGAAAATGTAAACTGATTGGATATATATAATTCATGTTTGATACAGCAAAGCACAAGACACAAAAATAACTAAATAAACACTGTAGGAAATGAAGAGAACAAAACAGTACAAGCTGTGCTTTGCAGATGTAATATCATGAGCTTGTGTCAGACAAGCAATCGAGTTTGTTTAAGATAGTACTCAGTGGGCTATCCTGACAGCTTGTCGATCAATATAAGCAAAACCCCCTGTGTGTACTAATGCAATGGCACTTGACTGTCTATGGGTGTGTCTGAAAACCTAGTGGGCTCTCTACATAGATGCATTTTACAACATCCTACGCACTCCCGAGAAGAAATCTGTTTAAGTTCCTAGATACTTTAAAATGCTGCCTACTGAGGTGCCTTAATTCTGAATGATATTCTGACTAAATATTAAGGGAGCATCCTCAGTGAAGGCAATCCTAGCATTCAGTGCAGCCCAACTTTTCTCACAAAAAATTCCAAATGTGGCAGAGTGATACAGAGCAACAAACGGAGTTCTTTTCAAATGTAAATAATTCTCATTGATGTTTAATGTGTACAAAGGTGTACAAGTTTAATTCATTTGCAAAATCAGGCTTGTCAGTGACATTTTAACTATTTTCGGTACACAGAGAGAGTTTGCTGGAATGCTAGCAGGTTGTGCCACCTCATCCCGTTGGTTTGAATGGCCTGAGGCTAGCTGTGTTAGCTTAGATAATCTGCGTTACAAGTTTGATGTCTTATTAGAATTCTCTCTACTTAGGCAGCTACATAGGTAAGCAGTAGGCAGCAAGGCAGCTCACTAGGTTTTCAGACAGACCCAATATGTGGTTTATAACCTTTCATTTTTTAAATATGCTGACAATAGAACCTTCATTTAGGATGAATGGCTCAATTATAGGCATCTATGGATACTTCTTGTCAGTCAATAACTTAATAAACATTTGCATAACTTTTAAACTTGTTTTGCTTGCACAACTGGAACGGTACAGGAAATTGTTTGTACCAGCAGCGATCACGCTGTATAACGCTTCACTAGTTAGGGACATCATCATCAAACACTGAGTTACTATCAGGATAGACTCATGGAGCATGATCTAGCACTCTGTTTATAAAGTTTATAAAGACTATACTACACATCACATTTACTGCAATGAACACTTTACAGTAGTTTAGTAGGTTACATACTACATCTACATTCTATCTATCTATCTATCTATCTATCTATCTATCTATCTATCTATCTATCTATCTATCTATCTATCTATCTATCTATCTATCTATCTATCTATCTATCTATCTATCTATCTATTCAGCCTTTCTGGCTCAAAAAACTGCAGTTTATTTTATTTCTAGAACTGTAAAGAGTCTGACTCACCTTGAGTATTATATAAATGGAAATGTGGATGCACACATTCATACTTTGCACTGCATGTGTTCTTGATGCATGCTGGGAGAATGTAGTTCTTATTTTAAAATACAAACTCTTTATATTTAGCTTGCAATTAATACTACGTCATCTTGGTTATTGCCTACTTCTCCTTTGTAACCAGACCTCTCTTAGAATGGTGTGAATCACTTTTCTTTATTAACAGCTATTCCCTGATTTTTTTCTCCAATTAGGAGTCTGTGTGGTCTGGATTCAGTCAATTTAATCAATGCTTTCTCTCTCACACACAGTCCTTCAGCATGGGAGGTGTGAAAGTGTGCACTGGGGCTGAGTTATAATTACACTGGCAGTGAGTGAGGAACCACAGGTCCATCAGGTCCATCTTTAAAAGATTCCTCGCCTTAATTAAGCACTCATCAAGCTAGATCAATTCTTTTTTCTCTTTCACTACTCATTCACTACTCGCCTCTCTCCCTTACTTTACCTGCCAGATCAATAATGTATTCACCTCAGGGCACTTAACTTCTGTCTCTTGTTACTTTTCCTGCTTCTCAGAACTAGGATTTTGTGATTTTAGCTTGTGTAAGGGAGATTTGACATTACCAGCTTTGTATCTTCTCTTTTGAGATTGGAAATCGTACTCAATAGGAGTCATTATCTAACTGAGTCATGAGTGCTTTATCGAAACCAGAACCAACAGATTGATCCAGTCAGTGATTCTGGCATCATTCTGTTTGGATTGGTTTCTCTGCTTGATTTTGTTCAAATTCATTAAAGTTTTTTTAATCCACTGACTTTTGGAGGGGTAGGCCACAGGCTTTATTGACCACAAATTCCTAGTCAGTTTGGTTTGGGTTTCTGTCTATAATCTATAAATTAAGAGAAGTTAATGGATCAGCTGGTATGCTGCATTCTGATCATTTGATTATTACATGCAGAAGAATATACAGGATATACAACACGGGCGCCCAATACGTCGATCGCGATCTACCAGTAGATCGCACAGTGCACACTGGTAGATCATGCCTCATTCAAACAGGTCAACGTGATTGACATGAATTGTGGCCACTGTATCTTTAATTTGTGGTGTGTTACCACAGCTACAACTCAGCTCGCCTAAAGCACCGCAAATCTAGAAAACTTTAACTCATTAGTAGTACACTATTAGTAGTACCTACACTGTTTGTGAAGATGAGTGCACAACCAAGCACAAAGAAACCAAAAACGTTTTGATTCGGGCAAGAACACTGCAAAGACGGCTGTTTCATTCATACGTGGACGAAGCTGACTGAGAATATTCAGATCTCATGCTGCATACAGAAATTTTAACCCTACAATCTGACATTTATATGAAGTCAAGGGCCTCCGCTGGACAGTTTTGGAACTTGCTGGCTAATTAAAAATATCCAAACATAAGAAAATGTGCCACATATTTGACAGCATTTTTTGGATTAACCTACTTGTGTGAATCAGTCTTTTCCCACATGAAAGTAATTAAGTCTAAATATCGGTCCACCCTTACCGATGAACACTTGGAAGACTGCTTGAGAACTGGCATCAGCAGCTATTGTCCAGACTACATAAACCTGGCTAACACCATTCAGTGCAAATCATCAGAATAAGCTAAGTGTCATTTTTCAGTCGCTTGCCCTGTAATGCTGAATATCAATATAGGCAACTAAAGCGCATTGAAAAATGATGAGGCCAACCTTAAAAACTAGATTTAATTATTTAATTTAATTGTTTGACACTTGCCACAGATTAGAATAGAAGCATGTTTATGAACGTGTTGTACTGTATTACCTTTCCTTTTAACAACATTATATTATTGTTTGGGAACTGAGATATAGTATATATATATATATACAGTGTATCACAAAAGTGAGTACACCCCTCACATTTCTGCAAATATTTCATTATATCTTTTCATGGGACAACACTATAGACATGAAACTTGGATATAACTTAGAGTAGTCAGTGTACAGCTTGTATAGCAGTGTAGATTTACTGTCTTCTGAAAATAACTCAACACACAGCCATTAATGTCTAAATAGCTGGCAACATAAGTGAGTACACCCCACAGTGAACATGTCCAAATTGTGCCCAAATGTGTCGTTGTCCCTCCCTGGTGTCATGTGTCAAGGTCCCAGGTGTAAATGGGGAGCAGGGCTGTTAAATTTGGTGTTTTGGGTACAATTCTCTCATACTGGCCACTGGATATTCAACATGGCACCTCATGGCAAAGAACTCTCTGAGGATGTGAGAAATAGAATTGTTGCTCTCCACAAAGATGGCCTGGGCTATAAGAAGATTGCTAACACCCTGAAACTGAGCTACAGCATGGTGGCCAAGGTCATACAGCGGTTTTCCAGGACAGGTTCCACTCGGAACAGGCTTCGCCAGGGTCGACCAAAGAAGTTGAGTCCACGTGTTCGGCGTCATATCCAGAGGTTGGCTTTAAAAAATAGACACATGAGTGCTGCCAGCATTGCTGCAGAGGTTGAAGACGTGGGAGGTCAGCCTGTCAGTGCTCAGACCATACGCCGCACTCTGCATCAACTCGGTCTGCATGGTCGTCATCCCAGAAGGAAGCTGACGCACAAGAAAGCCCGCAAACAGTTTGCTGAAAACAAGCAGTCCAAGAACATGGATTACTGGAATGCCCTGTGGTCTGACGAGACCAAGATAAACTTGTTTGGCTCAGATGGTGTCCAGCATGTGTGGCGGCGCCCTGGTGAGAAGTACCAAGACAACTGTATCTTGCCTACAGTCAAGCATGGTGGTGGTAGCATCATGGTCTTGGGCTGCATGAGTGTTGCTGGCACTGGGGAGCTGCAGTTCATTGAGGGAAACATGAATTCCAACATGTACTGTGACATTCTGAAACAGAGCATGATCCCCTCCCTTCGAAAACTGGGCCTCATGGCAGTTTTCCAACAGGATAACGACCCCAAACACAACCTCCAAGATGACAACTGCCTTGCTGAGGAAGCTGAAGGTAAAGGTGATGGACTAAACCCAATTGAGCACCTGTGGCGCATCCTCAAGTGGAAGGTGGAGGAGTTCAAGGTGTCTAACATCCACCAGCTCCGTGATGTCATCATGGAGGAGTGGAAGAGGATTCCAGTAGCAACCTGTGCAGCTCTGGTGAACTCCATGCCCAGGAGGGTTAAGGCAGTGCTGGATAATAATGGTGGTCACACAAAATATTGACACTTTGGGCACAATTTGGACATGTTCACTGTGGGGTGTACTCACTTATGTAGCCAGCCATTTAGACATTAATGGCTGTGTGTTGAGTTATTTTCAGAAGACAGTAAATCTACACTGCTATACAAGTTGTACACTGACTACTCTAAGTTATATCCAAGTTTCATGTCTATAGTGTTGTCCCATGAAAAGATATAATGAAATATTTGCAGAAATGTGAGGGGTGTACTCACTTTTGTGATACACTGTATATATATAGTATATATACAGTATATATATAGTATATACAGTATATAGTATATTGTTTGAGCTATGTTTTAATGAATTATCTGTAAAATACAGTTAACAAATCACTGCTTCTTATTTTTATATGCATTTTACCTGCTGTCACAACTTTTTTGACATTAGGTTTGTATTTTAATATTTGAGATATGTATAAAATGAAAATGTGAGAAAACTAATTGCATATGCATATCACCTTGGGTGTGAAGAACCGCACATCATATTTACACTGGTGTATGTAGGTGGGAGCATTATGGTGTTAGGCTTCATCAAGATCATCCTTTCAATGATGCAGCAAAGTTTTGGGAAGGGCCCATTTCTGTTCCTGCTTAAAAGTGGACAAAGCCAAGTCCCTTAAGACATGATCTGACAAGTTTGGCATCAACCCAACATTTTTGCAATGAATAAGAATGTTAATGGTGGGCTAGATTGTCTGTTAATGTATGTTTGTGTAATTATTTGTTCTCTTAATGTCCAACTATACATAAATAGAGCAAATAGAGCAAATATGTAAACAGATCAGATCCAGGACCTGCTTAACTTATTAATAATGTTCATTGTAAGCCAGATTCTCTTAACCTACACCAGTGCCTGACCTCAGAAATGGAGAATGACCCACCACCCAAATAATACCTACTCTGTAGTGGTCCTGGGAGAGTCCTGTATGAAAATAAAGCAACTATGTAAACAGAGCAGATCCAGGACCTGTTTAATATTACTGCAGTGGTATCGCAGTGAGTGCTTTTCACTCCATTTTAAAAGCCAGGTCAGTCACCCTCTCCATCTGTCTCCGGGAGCCAGTGGGAACAGATAACCAGGCCTTTTGGCATGCACCAGCTGCTGGCCTTCTTTCCCGCTGATAGCCACCAACCGTGGGGTCTAAAATAGTCATTCAAGGCCATTCTTAAAAGAAAACTGCTGCAATTTTTGGTTTCCCAACAGTAATTTACCGCATTTTTTACTCTCCTTGAAATTGGCTAGTTATTTCTGGTTTGCACTTCTATAATTTGGCTGATTTCTGTAATACCTTTTATTTTTTATTTTTGACTCAGCAAGTGTGCTTAAACCTCTTACAAAAGGCTGGTTGAGCGGAAAGCTTACTACTCTCCGTGTAAACCTGCCATTGCATTATCACTGCAGCAGTTCATAGCTTTAGCTCTCAGAGCGCTGCATCCATTCACATGGCTTTTATCAAGGTTTCAGAAAAGTAGGTGCCATTCTAGGTAAGGTTGCCAGGAGGAAAGTGCCTACATTGTTCCATTGTGAAATCTGAATGCCCAAGCTGATTCTGGTATAGTGCATCGCAGTACATTGTGCCCAGTGATTCTGGGGAAACCATTAGTGAGCATCTGAAGCACTAGAGATCATCTAATGCTTTCTCAGCGGTGAAGGCAATCCCAGCATTCAGTGCGGAACATCTTTTCTCACAAAAAAAAATCTAATATGGTGGACGGATACAAAGCAACAAACGTTCTGTTTAAATGTAAATAAATTCCTGTTGATTTTTAATTTGTATAAACATGTACAAGTGTCATTCATTTGCAAATCCGAACTTGTCAGTGACAATTTAATTGTTTTCGGTACACGGATGGAGATGCTAGCTGGCATGTTAGTGGGTTGTGTCGCCTCAGCCCATTGGTTTAAATTAGGGCTGGCTCGATACCACTTTTTTATGTCCGATACTGATACTGCAAACTGAGTATCTGCCGATACCGATACCAATCCGATACCATAATTTCTCCTCTCAAACAACTAAGCAGTAATAATGCACCATGGTTAAACTAGCTATCTAAATAACAATGCTCAGACTGTGAAACAAATATTCTAAAGGAATAAATACAGAACCTACAACATCTTCTGCAAAACTGCTGTTTTTATTTTCACTTTTACACACAGAATATTTAGCAGCATTTTTGGTTTCACTTACATTCGAGCTGTTATTCATGTGACACATCTCGCTTTATGGCGTGTCGTCTAAAGTGTCTACAATTGGAAGATGTGGATGTCAATCAAACGTGATGCACCGATTAGAACTGATGCAGAGCTGAGATTTTTCGTTAAAGTTCTGTAACGTTTTTAGATTATTAAACCCTGCTGAATTTTGAAGAGGACGTCTGTGGCTAAACGGGCAATGGTGTAGTTTGTTTTATTTCATAACACTAATGGATTAATCGTTGAGGATGTGAGAGATCTCCAAGCCGAGACAAGATATGTTTTCTTTATCTCAGGGAAGCAATTTTTTATTGTGTTTAAACAGTGTTTTAGATGTGGCAGTAGTAGATGATTTTTATTGTGTTTAAACTGTGTTTTAGATGTGGCAGTAGTAGATGATTTTTAATGTGTTTAAACAGTGTTTTTAGATGTGGCAGTAGTAGATGATTTTTATTGTGTTTAAACAGTGTTTTAGATGTGGCAGTAGTAGATGATTTTTATTGTGTTTAAACAGTGTTTTAGATGTGACAGTAGTAGATGATTTTTATTGTGTTTAAACAGTGTTTTTAGATGTGGCAGTAGTAGATGGTTTTTATTGTGTTTAAACAGTGTTTTAGATGTGACAGTAGTAGATGATTTTTATTGTGTTTAAACAGTGTTTTTAGATGTGGCAGTAGTAGATGATTTTTATTGTGTTTAAACAGTGTTTTTAGATGTGGCAGTAGTAGATGATTTTTATTGTGTTAAACAGTGTTTTTAGATGTGGCAGTAGTAGATGATTTTTATTGTGTTTAAACAGTGTTTTTAGATGTGGTGTGGCAGTAGTAGATGATTTTTATTGTGTTTAAACAGTGTTTTTAGATGTGGCAGTAGTAGATGATTTTTATTGTGTTTAAACAGTGTTTTTAGATGTGGCAGTAGTAGATTATTTTTATTGTGTTTTAACAGTGTTTTTAGATGTGACAGTAGTAGATTATTTTTATTGTGTTTAAACAGTGTTTTTAGATGTGGCAGTAGTAGATGGTTTTTATTGTGTTTAAACAGTGTTTTAGATGTGACTGTAGTAGATGATTTTTATTGTGTTTAAACAGTGTTTTTAGATGTGGCAGTAGTAGATGATTTTTATTGTGTTTAAACAGTGTTTTTAGATGTGGTGTGGCAGTAGTAGATGATTTTATTGTGTTTAAACAGTGTTTTTAGATGTGGCAGTAGTAGATGATTTTTATTGTGTTTAAACAGTGTTTTAGATGTGGCAGTAGTAGATGATTTTTATTGTGTTTAAACAGTGTTTTAGATGTGACAGTAGTAGATGATTTTTATTGTGTTTACAATTTTTTTTTTTATGTGGCAGTAGTAGATGATTTTTATTGTGTTTAAACATTGTTTTAGATGTGGCAGTAGTAGATGATTTTTATTGTGTTGAAACAGTGTTTTTAGATGTGACAGTAGTAGATGATTTTTATTGTGTTTAAACAGTGTTTTTAGATGTGGCAGTAGTAGATGGTTTTTATTGTGTTTAAACAGTGTTTTAGATGTGACAGTAGTAGATGATTTTTATTGTGTTTAAACAGTGTTTTTAGATGTGGCAGTAGTAGATGATTTTTATTGTGTTTAAACAGTGTTTTAGATGTGACAGTAGTAGATGATTTTTATTGTGTTTAAAAATTTTTTTTAGATGTAGCAGTAGTAGATGATTTTTATTGTGTTTAAACATTGTTTTAGATGTGGCAGTAGTAGATTATTTTTATTGTGTTTAAACAGTGTTTTTAGATGTGACAGTAGTAGATGATTTTTACTGTGTTTAAACAGTGTTTTAGATGTGACAGTAGTAGATGATTTTTATTGTGTTTAAACAGTGTTTTTAGATATGGCAGTAGTAGATGATTTTTATTGTGTTTAAACAGTGTTTTTAGATATGGCAGTAGTAGATGATTTTTATTGTGTTTAAACAGTGTTTTTAGATGTGGTGTGGCAGTAGTGGAGGATTTTTATTGTGTTTAAACAGTGTTTTTAGATGTGGCAGTAGTAGATGATTTTTATTGTGTTTAAACAGTGTTTTAGATGTGGCAGTAGTAGATGATTTTTATTGTGTTTAAACAGTGTTTTAGATGTGACAGTAGTAGATGATTTTTATTGTGTTTAAACAGTGTTTTAGATGTGACAGTAGTAGATGATTTTTATTGTGTTTAAACATTTTTTTTAGATGTGGCAGTAGTAGATGATTGTTATTGTGTTTAAACAGTGTTTTAGATGTGGCAGTAGTAGATGATTTTTATTGTGTTTAAACAGTGTTTTAGATGTGACAGTAGTAGATTATTTTTATTGTGTTTAAACATTTTTTTTTTATGTGGCAGTAGTAGATGATTTTTATTGTGTTTAAACATTGTTTTAGATGTGGCAGTAGTAGATGATTTTTATTGTGTTTAAACAGTGTTTTTAGATGTGACAGTAGTAGATGATTTTTACTGTGTTTAAACAGTGTTTTAGATGTGACAGTAGTAGATGATTTTTATTGTGTTTAAACAGTGTTTTTAGATATGGCAGTAGTAGATGATTTTTATTGTGTTTAAACAGTGTTTTTAGATGTGGTGTGGCAGTAGTAGATGATTTTTATTGTGTTTAAACAGTGTTTTTAGATGTGGCAGTAGTAGATGATTTTTATTGTGTTTAAACAGTGTTTTAGATGTGGCAGCAGTAGATGATTTTTTATTGTGTTTAAACAGTGTTTTTAGTTGTGGCAGTAGTAGATGATTTTTATTGTGTTTAAACAGTGTTTTTAGTTGTGGCAGTAGTAGATGATTTTTTAAAATGCTAAAAGTTTAAGTAGATCAGTGTGTTTTAGTTTCTGAATAGCTGTTGCAGATGAGTTGTAGATCAGTGGCACATGTTAATGATGTCATCAAGATGCACCTTGTTACGGCAGTTGCCGAGTGAGCTGGCAATAAACGGCACTGTTGGAACGTATCTTCGTGTATTATTTGCTTTACACACAATCAATGTCCTTATTTACATTGTGTTATTTACATTGTGTTATTTACTTTAGGCAACAGTATCGGATCAGATTACATTTGGATTTGGGCCAATTTCTGACCAATACCGTTACAGAGTATCAGATCGGAAACCTGTGCCAGCCCTAGTTTAAGTGGCCTGTGGCTAACTGTGTTAGTTTAGTAAGGTAAAACTGTGGGTACATGATGTAACTGCTGTCTAAGTAGTGCATCTAAATAATCTGCCTAATGAGTTCAATCTCTATTAGATCCCTCTTTTAAAGAATTTTGCATGTTCTTTCTGCATTCGGCTTTCTAATGAGAACTCTTCCCATCTCATTAAAACATGCAGAAGGTGGACTGACCTCAGGTTTGCTCACAGGTTTAATTGAGTGAGTGACTGGGTGTTGACCTGTGATGGATCGGTGCTCTGAACTGATTGAGTACCCAGTGCCTCTGAGCAGCGCCAGTCCCAACGGGACCCTGAATAAATTAATGAATTAATGAATTTTTAAATAATTTATGATCATACTGCTTTGCCATCTATTGAGCAAACACAATGCTATGCTTTGTGTTTTATCAAAGATGAAATATTTACTTTTCTGTATGATGTAACGCATCATTCATTCATTTATTTTTAATAAACATGAATTTTTAATGATTTTATTCTAATAAGGATCTGTGGATATGAAGCTTGAAAACCGTAGGCACAAGGTGAACACACCTTAGTGGTATGTGAAAATAAATAACTATTTGATTCTTGTGATGTCTTCACTATTGCTTGTTGTAAAATGACACGCAATGACATACTATAGTATAAAGTGTTTTGTTGTTTTATTTTTTTATTCATGGTGTATTCGAAAATATTCAGACCCCTTGAAGGGTTATGAAAGAAAACTGCTAATTTACACTAGAGATGTTAAAACATAATCAGTTACTACTTAGAATGTGTAGATATGCTTAGGGCATGATTGCAAGTAGTCATAACCAATATTCTAAGAATACTGCTACAAAAGCCACTCAGGTGGCGCAGCGGTAAAATACCGAATACATAGTATCAAATCGCAGCTCTGCCATCCGTCTGGGCTGGGCAGCTATATGAACAACATTTGTCTGTTGTTCATACAGGGTTAGGGAGCCAGATAGGGACCTCATAACTCATAACTAACTAGGGAACTCATAACTGATGTAATTACGACCTTTGCTGGCTGGTTGATGGCGTCTGCACAGAGTTGAGGAATAATGCTGATCAGGGTGTGGCTCTCCATGCACAGGGCTGATTCGCATATGAACTCAGCTGGTGCAGGTGAAAAAATGCAGTCGGCTACTGCTCAGGTGTCGGAGGGGGTGTGTATCAGTTCGCTCTCTTCAATCAGGGGCGGGGGTCAGCACCAGTAGAGAGGAAGCATAATGCAATTGGGTAAAAATTGGACATGCTAAAAATCGGAAGAAAAAGGGAAAAAATTAATTAAAAAAAAAAAGAATACTGCTACAAAAGAATGTTACTGGGTGTGTACTTGATAAGAAGTGTGTCAATTGCATTGTATGACATCCAAAACCCAGTTCTAGCTAAGAACTCTCTGTTAACGGTGGAATCTTCCACTGTCCTTCAAGGTCACCGTTAAAAAGTATATAAGGGTGTTTATTATTGTCTGGTGGGACTGCATTCACAGAGTCTCTGTGTGGGACACTGTCGGTGTGATCCCTCTCTGCAATCTAGATTAAAACTCTTTTCTACTCATAATCCAGTCTCTGAGGTATTATTAAGGGTTTTTCCACCACCGGATTCTCCAAGGGAACTGGCAGTTGTTGGATTGTTACAAAAAATGAATTCTGTAAGAATGCAGCTAAATAGAGAAACATCTTTGAAGTGAACTTTCACCAAGCTCAGACCTTTGGCGACAAGTAACTTTATATATATATATATATATATATATATATATATATATATATATATATATATATATATATATATATATATACAGGGGTTGGACAAAATAACTGAAACACCTGGTTTTAGACCACAATAATTTATTAGTATGGTGTAGGGCCTCCTTTTGCGGCCAATACAGCGTCAGTTCGTCTTGGAAATGACATATACAAGTCCTGCACAGTGGTCAGAGGGATTTTAAGCCATTCTTCTTGCAGGATAGTGGCCGGGTCACTACGTGATGCTGGTGGAGGAAAACGTTTCCTGACTCGCTTCTCCAAAACACCCCAAAGTGGCTCAATAATATTTAGATCTGGTGACTGTGCAGGCCATGGGAGATGTTCAACTTCACTTTCATGTTCATCAAACCAATCTTTCACCAGTCTTGCTGTGTGTATTGGTGCATTGTCATCCTGATACACGGCACCGCCATTGTATGCACATGGTCCTCCAGAAAGGTTCGGTAGTCCTTGGCAGTGACGTGCCCATCTAGCACAAGTATTGGGCCAAGGGAATGCCATGATATGGCAGCCCAAACCATCACTGATCCACCCCCATGCTTCACTCTGGGCATGCAACAGTCTGGGTGGTACGCTTCTTTGGGGCTTCTCCACACCGTAACTCTCCCGGATGTGGGGAAAACAGTAAAGGTGGACTCATCAGAGAACAATACATGTTTCACATTGTCCACAGCCCAAGATTTGCGCTCCTTGCCCCATTGAAACCGACGTTTGGCATTGGCACGAGTGACCAAAGGTTTGGCTATAGCAGCCCGGCCGTGTATATCGACCCTGTGGAGCTCCCGACGGACAGTTCTGGTGGAAACAGGAGAGTCGAGGTGCACATTTAATTCTGCCGTGATTTGGGCAGCCGTGGTTTTATGTTTTTTGGATACAATACGGGTTAGCACCCGAACATCCCTTTCAGACAGCTTCCTCTTGCGTCCACAGTTAATCCTGTCGGATGTGGTTTGTCCTTCTTGGTGGTATGCTGACATTACCCTGGATACCGTGGCTCTTGATACATCACAAAGACTTGCTGTCTTGGTCACAGATGCGCCAGCAAGACGTGCACCAACAATTTGTCCTCTTTTGAACTCTGGTATGTCACCCATAATGTTGTGTGCATTGCAATATTTTGAGCAAAACTGTGCTCTTACCCTGCTAATTGAACCTTCACACTCTGCTCTTACTGGTGCAATGTGCAATTAATGAAGATTGGCCACCAGACTGGTCCAATTTAGCCATGAAACCTCCCACACTAAAATGACAGGTGTTTCAGTTATTTTGTCCAACCCCTGTATATATATATATATATATATATAATTATTTTTTTTTGTTTATGCATTTTCTCCCCTTTTTCTCCCTTTTAGCGCGTCCAATTGCCCAATTATGTCATGCTTCCTCTCCACCAATGCCGATCCCTGCTCTGACTGAGGAGAACAAAGCTAACCCACGCCCTCTCCGACACGTGGGCAGCAGCCGTATGCATCTTGTCACCTACACTTTGATGAGTGCAATGTGGATCAGCACTGTGTACGGAGAGACACACCCTGACAGCAGTCTTTTCCCATCTCTGTGCAGGCGCCATCAATCAGCCAGCAGAGGTCGTAATTGCATTAGTTATGAGAAAGTCCCTATTCGGCTTTTTAATATCCCCCCCCTATCTAAACAACAGGCCAATCGTCGTTCATACGGCTGCTCAGCCCAGCCGGCAGGCAGAGCTGAGACTCAATACGATGTATTAGAGATTCCAGCTCTGGTTCCAGCATGTGTTTTTAATGCTGTGCCACCTGAGCGGCCGACAAGTAACCTTTTATCCTTAGAGAGACTAGAAGATGGCAGTTCATAGATGTTTGTCACCCAAACTTACCCCGTTTGAGAGAATCTGGCATTTAAATGGAAAAAACTGCCTAAATTCAGGTAAACAAAGCTTGATGAGACATATTCGAGAAGACTTGCAGCTGTAATTGCTGCCAAAAAAGTTTCTGCAAAGTATTCGAAAGAGTTATTTGTGATTAGTAGGGACGGGACATTCAATACCGAGGCTTCGAAGCTTGTTTCACTTTTGTAACACTCGCTGAGTCGACTCTGTGTGTCGGAGCTTGTATTGAAGTCCCTAACCTCATGTGACTATGATGTCGGAAGCTTCAAAAATGTCAATGAACCAGCAGAAATGGGCAGGACTGATTCAAAACTTTGGTGTTGTCCCTTATCTCACTGACTATTTAGGAGACAGTCAAACCCCTGATCACTCTTTGTGTCTCAGAGAATTGTACATGACAAATTTCAACGCAATGCTTTAATAAGTAAAGATAATTATTTGCAGATGAAAACAAATATTTGGTGATCCATTAAACCACCGTTCGTATGTTCCACAGTGTTGAGTAGCTGCAGGCTGCAATACAGTCTTAAAGCCACCAGGTGTCACTCTGCTCTGATGTCCACTTTCAATGCATCAATGCTTCAAATCATTTTTAGCACAATCAGGAAGAAGCTTCAAAAGCTTCAAGGAGGCTTCTTCTGCCCATCATTAGTGATTAATGGGTAAGAAAAATGGTATCTACTTCAAATTAAGGGTGGTACTGTGGCTAAGTGAGTAGCACTGTCGCCTCACAGCAAGAAGGTTCTGGGTTCGATCCCCAGGTGGGGCGGTCCGGGTCCTTTCTGTGCGGAGTTTGCATTTTCTTCCCGTATCTGCGTGTGTTTCCTCTGGGAGCTCCGGTTTCCTCCCACAATCCAAAAACATGCAGTCAGGTTAATTGGAGACACTGAATTGCCCTATAGGTGAATGGGTGTGTTTATGTTTGTCTGCCCTGTGATGAACTGGCGCCCCGTCCAGGGTGTTACTGTGTGCCTTGCGCCCATTGAAAGCTGGGAGAGGCTGGGAGAGGTTAAGAAAGTGTCTAAGAGTGAGTGAGTGAGTACTTCAAATTAAATTAAATCCACAACATAATAATAATAATAATAATAATAATAATAATAATAACTTAACCCTCTGTAAATGATTGTTTCACAGGCTGCTTGTTTTTTGGTTCTAGTACTTTTATCTGAGGAGGGTTTTTGGCTGCTCTTCCCACCTCTGTCCTTTAGAGTGATTTGTTGCATTATTACCCTCTAACTCCCACTGTGTTTAGTCTAATGAACTCTTATGGAATAGCATCTTCTCTATCTGCTCCATATGCCGTGCTGAATGCTTGAGGGTAGTGCAGATGGAGACCGTACATCCTGCATGATCGTGGGTGTCATGCCATGCGAGCTCCCTCTGTGAGCCTTAATGTATTCTCTCAGATAAACCATTCACGCGTGTGGAATGAAATGTAATGCACTTAAGTGAACCTGTCACACTGCAATAAACAATGTCATAAGAAAAATACCGTAATTTCACAATTGAAACTGATGATATCGGGATGCTTCTCTGCAATCCTATAAAAGAAGATGCCTGGGACAGCAGCAGAATGATATAGTGTAAGATAATAGGTCTTGGAGAAGATGAAAATGAGAAAAATGTCAGCAACTTAGTTGTTGTACGCACGTTTGGTTGAGCATAGTGCACTGGTGTCATTAAATATGTGTCTATTAAAAACTCTGCTGCCAAAGAAGAATGCATATTGGTTGGCCACTGTTTTTGTATTTCATACCATGCTAAAATGTACTGCTAAGTTAATTTGCAGTGGTTGACAGGTACATATATTGTTTTAGGGCTAGACAGCCAAAAATTTTCATTTAAAATAGTGTTTGTATAGCTAAAAAGGTGAAAGCCCTTTCTAAATAGTGGGTTTCAGCCACATGCAGACATGGAACTTCCATACTGAGGACTTTTTAACATGGTTCCTCTATAAGATGCCACTTGTCCAAGTAAGTCCATTCTAATCTCTGTCTGGGCTTTTTTTTCCATTCGGAAATTTTGTCTTGTGATGTAAAAGGTTAAAAAAAAAGCTTACAGAACAGGACTGATCAAAGTATCAAGCATACAATTACTCCAAACTGTTTCTTGAAGTGAAATCAGCACAAGATCTGTATATATGAAGCCTTATTACATGGGTCTTCATGCCTGAGCAGCCACACGTCATATCACTACATGCCATTCTAGATGTTGACAAGAGTGCCTGAAAGCACACAGACTGGAGATGTATAAACACAATCTGTTAAATGATCAGTGTTGGATAAATGAACAATTCTTACAACAGTTTATACTGGTATTGCAAAGTATGGTGAAGGAAGTACAGTATAATATGGTGGTAAGGCTGGTGGTTTGGCCTGGGCTCCTTTGGCTAAGACTATTTGCTGATGTGTGACTGTGTGTATGTGTATATGCAAGTGGTTGGTAGCAGCAGTTGCCTGCATTCGTTCTTTGTGCTTAAAGGATTAAATGATTTCCAATAGGGGGCAAATCAGCACCAACACATTCTCATCATTGGCAGGTCAGTTCCTAAAAATAAATTAAATAGATGGAATGGAATACCTTTATTTGTCATATATGCATTTACACTCACCTGTATCATCTCACCTGTATATACCATCAGTATTTTGCAAATTTGCACATGACACTATTGCACTACTTACACCAGCACAACAATAATGTATATATTGTATATAAAGTGTATCACAAAAGTGAGTACACCCCTCACATTTCTGCAGATATTTAAGTATATCTTTTCATGGGACAACACTGACAAAATGACACTTTGACACAATGAAAAGTAGTCTGTGTGCAGCTTATATAACAGTGTAAATTTATTCTTCCCTCAAAATAACTCAATATACAGCCATTAATGTCTAAACCACCGGCAACAAAAGTGAGTACACCCCTAAGAGACTACACCCCTAAATGTCCAAATTGAGCACTGCTTGTCATTTTCCCTCCAAAATGTCATGTGACTCATTAGTGTTACTAGGTCTCAGGTGTGCATAGGGAGCAGGTGTGTTCAATTTAGTAGTACAGCTCTCACACTCTCTCATACTGGTCACTGAAAGTTCCAACATGGCACCTTATGGCAAAGAACTCTCTGAGGATCTTAAAATACGAATTGTTGCACTACATGAAGATGGCCAAGGCTACAAGAAGATTGCCAACACCCTGAAACTGAGCTGCAGCACAGTGGCCAAGATCATCCAGCGTTTTAAAAGAGCAGGGTCCACTCAGAACAGAACTCAGTTGGTCGTCCAAAGAAGCTGAGTGCACGTGCTCAGCGTCACATCCAACTGCTGTCTTTGAAAGATAGGCGCAGGAGTGCTGTCAGCATTTCTGCAGAGATTGAAAAGGTGGGGGGTCAGCCTGTCAGTGCTCAGACCATACGCCGCACACTACATCAAATTGGTCTGCATGGCTGTCACCCCAGAAGGAAGCCTCTTCTGAAGACTCTACACAAGACAGCCCGCAAACAGTTTGCTGAAGACATGTCAACAAAGGACATGGATTACTGGAACCATGTCCTATGGTCTGATGAGACCAAGATTAATTTGTTTGGTTCAGATGGTCTCAAGCATGTGTGGCGGCAATCAGGTGAGGAGTACAAAGATAAGTGTGTCATGCCTACAGTCAAGCATGGTGGTGGGAATGCCATGGTCTGGGGCTGCATGAGTGCAGCAGGTGTTGGGGAGTTACATTTCATTGAGGGACACATGAACTCCAATATGTACTGTGAAATACTGAAGCAGAGCATGATCCCCTCCCTCCGGAAACTGGGTCGCAGGGCAGTGTTCCAGCATGATAATGACCCCAAACACACCTCTAAGACGACCACTGCTTTATTGAAGAGGCTGAGGGTAAAGGTGATGGACTGGCCAAGCATGTCTCCAGACCTAAACCCAATAGAACATCTTTGGGGCATCCTCAAGCGGAAGGTGGAGGAGCGCAAAGTCTCGAATATCCGCCAGCTCCGTGATGTCGTCATGGAGGAGTGGAAAAGCATTCCAGTGGCAACCTGTGAAGCTCTGGTAAACTCCATGCCCAGGAGAGTTAAGGCAGTTCTGGGAAATAATGGTGGCCACACAAAATATTGACACTTCAGGAACTTTCACTAAGGGGTGTACTCACTTTTGTTGCCGGTGGTTTAGACATTAATGGCTGTATATTGAGTTATTTTGAGGGAAGAATAAATTTACACTGTTATATAAGCTGCACACAGACTACTTTTCATTGTGTCAAAGTGTCATTTTGTCAGTGTTGTCCCATGAAAAGATATACTTAAATATCTGCAGAAATGTGAGGGGTGTACTCACTTTTGTGATACACTGTATCTGCTATACTTATATACTTTACTTTATTTATTCTTATTCATTACCCATTCATGTAGCCACTTTAGTCACCTTCCATTAATCCATAAATACATGTTAGTCTATACACTGACAATCATCATTATCTGTTTAAAATCAACATCATCTGTTTAATATTTTTAATTTATGTCTCCTAATTTCACTTATCTGGTCACTTCTGCACTTTAACTGTAATATATGTAAATAATCTCTATCTTGCACTTCTGGTTAAATGCTACTGCATTTTGTTGGCTTTGTGCTTGTTTACTCTGCACAACGACAATGAAGTTGAATCTAATCTAATCTAATCTAATCTACACGTGTATAAAAGAAAGAAATGTTTGTTCCGCATATCCCCGCTTGTTTGGAAGCTGGGGTCAAAGCACAAGGTCAGCCGTTGTATGGTGCCCCTGGAGCCGAGAGACCCAACAGTGGCTGCATGGCAGAACCAGGATTTGGACCCACAACCTTTTGATTGACAGCCCATAGCTGTACCCACCAGGCTATCACTGTCCCAAATACTGTACTATGTCAGGCTAGCATTACCAATAGTGTATTTACTGGCTGTTGTACATTAACCCTGGACACACAACAAAAAGCTATACCCATTAGGCTATCACAAATACTGTACTACTGTACTATCTCAAGCTAGCATTACCAATAGTGTATTTAATTTGAAATCTTTTTTTAATTTAATTCATGACTATGTGATTTGATGTACAGATAGTGAGTTATAATATATTCCAGTCACTGTAAAAGCCCAGTTTCCCTAGAAAATTGACACGTTGGCCAATGGGTGTGAGGTTTGTCCTCTTGGCTGATCACCAGATCTTGAACCTGCACTTTGCTAAGTAAGCACATTTTTCAGTCAGCCGCTTTGCTTTTGTCTTTTGTAACTAACAAATTCACAGATCATACGCAGTCATTTTTTTAAGTTGTAAGTAGCATTCGTAAATGTAACTCTGTATTGTAGTCCTTGACAAAGGTTTGCAGAAGTAATTCCTTGCCCATGTGGTTATATCAGCTATTGATGAATGACGGTTCTTGATGCACTGCTGTCGGAGGGATCAGAGATCACAGGTGTTTAGCTTAGGCTTGTGACTTGCCCTTTACACACTGAAATTTCTCCAGATTAACTGAAGCATTTAATGATATTATGCACTGTAAAAGGGATAAATATGCAAATCCCTCCCGATCATTCTTTGGGGAAGATTGTTTTTAAACATCCCTGTTAACATGTTGTTACATTTATTTTTAATGATGCCTACACTTTACTGAGCACACCTGTCCACATGCTTAATTATGTAATAACCCAGTTTTTACTAATCTTATAATGAGTGTTTTCAGTGTGATAATGCACCATGTCACAGTTATCTCAAACTACAAAAAAGAAACCTCTGTACGTTTGTCCATAACTTTGGCAAAAGTGAATCAATTTTCTCTAGGAATCTCTCACATTGACCGTTGGGTATGAGGTTTGTTCTCTTGGCTGAGCACCAGCACATTTTTCAGTCAGCCGCTTTGCTTTTTTTTTTTTTTTGTCTTTCGTAACTAACAAATTCACAGATCATACGCAGCCATTTTTAAGTTTTCTTTTTTCCAGTTTTTCTCAGCAATTTATCTTATAAAGTTTATGACCTTTAAGCAGATACAAGTCCTAATTAAAATTCTGTCCTTGGTGGTAAAAAAGAATTGTATCTTGTGTTACAATATGTTGTTAAGTGAAATACAAATGCCTGTCATGGTAACCAATATTTTAAATACGTCCAACAGTAAAATAATTTTAAAAGTTGAAACATTTGCCAAAGTTACTCACACTGTAGTTCTATAAACATAGTCCATGAAATGAGTTCAGTGTACTTCAGCAACCTCCCCAGTCACCAGCTCTGTATCCAATAGGGAATCTTCAGGATGTAGTAGAATTTGTGGTTCTTAGCATAAATGTAAAGCTGACAAATCTGCAGCAATGTGATGCAATCATTTTAGCCTAGGTCTAAAGGCTGCTTTAAGAGCAAACAGCAGTATGTCATCTTAAAACTTCCAAGATGTACATTTCCAAAATCTACCACTTTAACAAGGACAGATAAGTCTCTTACTAAGATCCAACAGTATGTCATAAATAGGGATGTAACGATGCACCACAAGACAGTTAAAAATCAATTCACATGTGTAACGATTCAAATCGGTTTACATGTATAATGAATTGATATTCACTTTAAACAGCAGAGGGCACTGGCGCTATTCACCTCGCCTGGTTGACGTCACTTCAGGGTTGCCAGTGTTGGGAATGTAAGGGGTTAATGCTTTGGAAACACATTGCATTATGGGTATTGTATTGCATGTTGTTGTAGTTGCTGGGTGCTGTAGCCGGGGCAGTACGTAAAATTTTCCTCTCTCGCTTCTTCGCTCCTTTTATGTTTCTTTTCTTTTATTTAACACGGCCACACGGTTTATTTTTGGTGTTATGCCCAAGCTGTCTGTAATAAACACACAGTGCTTTGAGGTAATCCTGCCTTTGACTCGTCTTTGAGGTGGAAATGAACCGAAAGTTGGGTATTACCCCAGAACGGGTGGAAAGTCAAAAACCGTTCTGGCGCAGGAGCTAACAGGTGAAGCGGCTCCCCTGAGTCGTCACAACCACGGTCGAGAGACAGAAATCAGGAAAAGGTAACAGCAGGTTTGGATTTGCAGCCAGATTTATTTATGTAAGGATACTTTCTTTATTTGTATTATTCATTTATTTATTTAATGTGGGATTTGTTTTAATTTCATTTCAGTTTTTTTTTTTTTTTACACAAAAGGGGAAATGTGCAGCATTGTTTTGCATAGTTTGTACCTACCTCAGAAATAAGAGGGCATTCATTATTTAGATATATATCGGGAAAAAATCGTATCGTGAACCCAGATCAGGAATCGCATCGCATCGTGGGTAGAGTGTATCGTTACCTCCCAAGTCATAACTGAATTTTACAGACCCAAAGAATAATGGTCAGTTTGATGGGTCACACAGACCTCCTCATTGCAGCTGCAACAGACTCCTGCTGTTTGGGGTGCATGCATGAGCAGTATTGGAACAAATAGAATGTAGTGTGGTCCTCAATTTGTAGTAACTCTCTATAACTCTGTAGACTCTCTATTAGGATCTAATCTGGTTGCTGTAAAAGAAGTAGTCTGTGACTTGTTGAAGGGGGTAAAACTAATCTAAAACTAAAAGGGAAAGGGGGCAAGAGGCAGCAAAATTGTAATAGGAAGATGAAAAAAAGTGTGTGGGGCGGCATATGTTCTTGAATGAACTTAAAAGTGGAACCTTGAGGTTTTGGTTTGCTTAGGGGTGGTACTAAAAAAGTAATTAAACCACTGATTTAGAAAATTTGAACATGGTTAAATTAATTATTTATAATATTTATAGAAAATAATCCCCCATGAGCTTAGTGTTGTTTCTACAATGCAGTACTGCACTTGAATTTGTGTGTGTGTGTGTGTGTTTGTGGCACACACCGAGTAATGTAGGTTGAAGCCACTGGCTCTCATCACCTTTTCTGAGAGCTCGGCTGTGGTGTCTGGAAGCTGATAAAAGCACTTTGCACTTTATTCATCAACATTTTAAATAATTGAACCATATAATTTGGTGCACTTGGTTTCTTTGGTGTGTCAAGCTGTCCAGTGTGACAAAGTCTTATTTTTGATTTGGAGAGTGTGTGTGTGTCTTTGATGCTTGCTGCATGATAATGGTCTGAGCACATGTCGTGATTTCATCCACAAGTCCAAATCAATGTGGAAAAAAATATATATTTTTTTTTATTTCCTTGCAAACAGTATGAACCCAAGATATTTACTGTTTTGTCTCATCAACTTTGTTTCTTTTGTTAATATACATCTATTCCTGCAATTCAGGCCTGCAACACATTCCAAAAAAGGTTGGACAGTAAAGCATGTACCACTTTGTAATGTTACTGTTCCTTCTCACCACACTTAAAAGACATTTTGGCACCGAGGATACCAAGCGATGAAATGTTTCAGGTGTCATTTGGCCCACTCTCTCTGCAAACACGTCTTAAGGTAACATTACTGTCATTGTCACATTTTTTGTTTCAAAATAATCCCAAAATCTCTATTAGGGACAGATCAGGACTGCAGGCAGGCCAGTCCAGTACCTGTACTCTCCTTCCACAGCCTCAATCTTAATGTATTTTTCTGCATTAATGCTGCCATCACAGAAGTGTAAATGACCTTGGTCAAGGGCACTGACACAACCCCATACCATAACAGACCCTGGCTTTTGGATGTGTTGCTGATGACAGCCTGGATGGTCTTTGTCATCCTTGGTCAGGAGCACACAGCATCCACTTCATCCAATAAACATCTGGAATACTGATTAGTCTGACCACAATACACATTACCACTGTGTGATGGTCCATCCTAGATGCCTTAGAGCCCAGAGAACTTACTGCTGCTTCTGGATATAGTTAACATAAGGCTTCTTTTTTTGCACAGTGAAGTTATAAGTGGTGTTTGTGAATGTAACTCTGTATTATAGTTATGTCAGCTATTGATGAATGACAGTTTTTGATGCAGTGCCGTCTGAGGGATCAGAGATCACAGGTGTTCAGCTTAGGCTTGGGCCTTGGACTTTATGCACTGAAATTCCTCCCAATTCCTTGAATTGTTTAATGATATTATGCACTGTAGAGGGAGAAATATGCAAATTCCTTTCCGATTTTTTTTGGGGTAAGATTGTTTTTGAACATTTTAACAATTTGTTTACATATTCTTTCCTGTAAGATCCTCCACTTACAGGAAACACAGAAATGGATGTATTTAACTTAAAAAAATCTAAGTAATTGTAAAAAGGAAAACAATTTCCTTTCCTTTCCTGTTTTATTCTTTTTCTTTATTTGCATTTTCCATACTGTCCCAACATTTTCTGATTTGGGGTTGTAAATCCAGTAATGAAAGCTAACATTCTCAGGATCAGCATATTAAAGCTAGATAGATCTTTAGAAAAATAGATTAATAGATCTTAGAAACAAGATGATTCATCTTTTTTTTTTAATGCAAAAATAGTGTCTATTAACATTCTTGAGGCAGCTCAGTGGTACTGAGGATGCCACACAGCACCAGGGTCTTTTGGACCTGGGTGTGATCCTCATCTGAGAAGTTTGATGATTTCTTCCTGTGTCTGACTGCAGATTGAAGGAAAGGAAAGTAGACTGGCCCCTAGGTGTAGATTTCCTCCTAGGTGTGAATGAGTGATGCCCTGCATAACCTTACACCTGTCTCTTACTAATAACTCATCAACCATCACATTAAGTCTGTAATTTACTGAGAGTTTGTGTTTAAACACTTAACAGTTGCAGATAATGTGCAAACGGATTCACTAACAGTCTCTTCTAATGATTACAGCTTTTAAAGTAAAGTGAAACCTTAAACATTTTCAGTTCATACAAACATTTTTGAGTTTTTAAAGAAAAATGCTGGCACTGCTATTTTTTTGAACAGCCTAATATTCATTTTTCTTAACTTCCTGTAAAGGATTAACACAAACTGGCTAGATTTTGTTAATGTTTTGATTTAGAATTAAAAGTGTAGTATTTTCAGTGCATTTGCATTCATGGAAATAAAAGTTATTATAATGATTTTGTGCTTTATTCACTTTTTTAAAATCACTGCTATTTTTTTGAACACCACTGTATATATACAGTATATATTTAAGCAATAGAACACAAGAGGGAGTGTGTTATCACGAATAATGTTATTCGCGATAACACACGACCTCGAGTGTTCTATTGCTTTTATACAACAATTTTTACAAAATAAAGAAAGAAAATAAATCAAAGAAGCCCTGAATTTCATATTAAATATGCTTTAATATTGACAATACCTTCCGCCAAAAAGTAGTTCCACAACGAATATAAAGTTTAACACTACAAAGCAGACATCCCAAGTTGCAAAAACTCATTTCAGGGAGGTAAGAACAACAAGAAGAAGAAAGCAAGAACCTCCGAAGGGAAAAAAAGAAATAAAAAAACCTCTCGCACACACCAAAGGCTATGGATGAAAACAGAACTACTAGGAGCTGCTAACTGGCTTAACTAACTGTTCACGTTACAAACACATTAATGTTCCCTAAATAGTGCACTAGATTGTGTATCAGATCATGGATATATGTTCCCTACATAGTGCACTAGATAGTGAATTAGACAATTGGTTATGTTCCCTACACAGTGGGCCAGATTGTATATCAGATAACGGATTTAAAACGCGACCGGGAAAAAAAGGCTGTGTTGCCTGCGTGCGCGTTTGTGTGCATGAAGCTTGTCGTTAATGGCAACGCGTCAGCGGAGTAATACCATTGTGGTGTGAAAAGACCGTGCTGTTATCACGAATATCAGCACGTTTAGAACGCTTCTCAACCAATCAGATTGTAAGGTCGGAACTACCTGTTGTATAAATATATATATACACTGCCTGGCCAAAAAAAAGGTCACACACTCTAATATTTCGTTGTACCGCCTTTAGCTTTGATGACGGCACGCATTCACTGTGGCATCGTTTCCACAAGCTTCTGCAATGTCACAACATTTATTTCTGTCCAGAGTTGCATTCATTTTTCCCCAAGATCTTGTATTGATGATGGGAGATTTGGACCACTGTGCAAAGTCTTCTCCAGCACATCCCAAAGATTCTTAATGGGGTTCAGGTCTGGACTCTGTGGTGGCCAATCCATGTGTGAAAATGATGTCTCATGCTCCCTGGACCACTCTTTCACAATTTGAGCCCGATGAATCCTGGCATTGTCATCTTGGAATATGCCCGAGCCATCAGGGAACAAAAAATCCATTGATGGAGTAACCTGGTTGTTCAGTATATTCAGGTAGTCAGCTGACCTCATTCTTTGGGCACATAACGTTGCTGAACCTAGACCTGACCGACTGCAGCAACCCCGGATCATAGCACTGCCCCCACAGGCTTGCACTAGGCATGATGGGTGCATCACTGCAGCCGCCTCTCTTCTTACCCTGATGCGCCCATCACTCTGGAACAGGGTAAATCTGGACTCATCAGACCACATGACCTTCTTCCATTGCTCCAGAGTCCAATCTTTATGCTCCGTAGCAAATTGAAGCCGTTTTTTGCCGGTTAGCCTCACTGACAAGTGGTTTTCTTAAGGCTACACAGCTGTTTAGTCTCAATCCCTTGAGTTCCCTTTGCATTGTGCATGTGGAAATGCTCTTACTTTCACTATTAAACATATCCCTGAGTTCTACTGTAGTTTTTGCCAATCACGATCATTTAAGATTTTTTTCCGACCACATTCCTTTCTCAAAGATGATGTTTCTCCACTGTCCTTCCACTTTTTAATAATGCGTTGGACAGTTCTTAACCCGATTTTATTAGTTTCAGCAATCTCCTTAGATGTTTTCTCTGCTTGATGCATGCCAATAATTTGACCCTTCTAAAACTGATTAACATCTTTTCCACGACCACAGGATGTGTCTTTCGACATGGTTGTTTAACAAATGAGAAGCTACTCACTGCATCAGTTAGGGTTAAATAACTTGTTGCCGGCTGAAACGTAATCACCCATGCAGTAATTATCCAATGGGAGGCTCTTACCTATTTGCTTAGTTAAATCCAGGAAGTGACCTTTTTTTTTGGCCAGGCAGTATATATACTGTATATATGTACAGTGTATCACAAAAGTGAGTACACCCCTCACATTTCTGCAAATATTTTATTATATCTTTTCATGGGACAACACTATAGAAATAAAACTTGGATATAACTTAGAGTAGTCAGTGTACAACTTGTATAGCAGTGTAGATTTACTGTCTTCTGAAAATAACTCAACACACAGCCATTAATGTCTAAATGGCTGGCAACATAAGTGAGTACACCCCACAGTGAACATGTCCAAATTGTGCCCAAAGTGTCAATATTTTGTGTGACCACCATTATTATCCAGCACTGCCTTAACCCTCCTGGGCATGGAATTCACCAGAGCTGCACAGGTTGCTACTGGAATCCTCTTCCACTCCTCCATGATGACATCACGGAGCTGGTGGATGTTAGACACCTTGAACTCCTCCACCTTCCACTTGAGGATGCGCCACAGGTGCTCAATTGGGTTTAGTCCATCACCTTTACCTTCAGCTTCCTCAGCAAGGCAGTTGTCATCTTGGAGGTTGTGTTTGGGGTCGTTATCCTGTTGGAAAACTGCCATGAGGCCCAGTTTTCGAAGGGAGGGGATCATGCTCTGTTTCAGAATGTCACAGTACATGTTGGAATTCATGTTTCCCTCAATGAACTGCAGCTCCCCAATGCCAGCAACACTCATGCAGCCCAAGACCATGATGCTACCACCACCATGCTTGACTGTAGGCAAGATACAGTTGTCTTGGTACTTCTCACCAGGGCGCCGCCACACATGCTGGACACCATCTGAGCCAAACAAGTTTATCTTGGTCTCGTCAGACCACAGGGCATTCCAGTAATCCATGTTCTTGGACTGCTTGTCTTCAGCAAACTGTTTGCGGGCTTTCTTGTGCGTCAGCTTCCTTCTGGGATGACGACCATGCAGACCGAGTTGATGCAGTGTGCGGCGTATGGTCTGAGCACTGACAGGCTGACCTCCCACGTCTTCAACCTCTGCAGCAATGCTGGCAGCACTCATGTGTCTATTTTTTAAAGCCAACCTCTGGATATGACGCCGAACACGTGGACTCAACTTCTTTGGTCGACCCTGGTGAAGCCTGTTCCGAGTGGAACCTGTCCTGGAAAACCACTGTATGACCTTGGCCACCATGCTGTAGCTCAGTTTCAGGGTGTTAGCAATCTTCTTATAGCCCAGGCCATGTTTGTGGAGAGCAACAATTCTATTTCTCACATCCTCAGAGAGTTCTTTGCCATGAGGTGCCATGTTGAATATCCAGTGGCCAGTATGAGAGAATTGTACCCAAAACACCAAATTTAACAGCCCTGCTCCCCATTTACACCTCGGACCTTGACACATATGACACCAGGGAGGGACAACGACACATTTGGGCACAATTTGGACATGTTCACTGTGGGGTGTACTCACTTATGTTGCCAGCTATTTAGACATTAATGGCTGTGTGTTGAGTTATTTTCAGAAGACAGTAAATCTACACTGCTATACAAGCTGTACACTGACTACTCTAAGTTATATCCAAGTTTCATGTCTATAGTGTTGTCCCATGAAAAGATATAATGAAATATTTGCAGAAATGTGAGGGGTGTACTCACTTTTGTGATACACTGTATATATATATACTGTATATATATATATATATATATAAATATATATATATATACCAATGAGGCATAACATTATGACCACCTTCTTAATATTGTGTTCGTCCCCCAATTGGCTGCCAAAACAGCCCTGACCCATCGAGGCATGGACTCCACTAGACCACTGAAGGTGTGCTGTGGTATCTGGCACTAAGATGTTAAAGCAGATCTCCTGTAAGTTGTAAGGTGGGGCCTCCATGGATCAGACTTGTTTGTCCAGCACATCCCACAGATGCTTGACTGGATTAAGATCTGGGGAATTTGGAGACCAAGTCAACACCTCAAACTCATTGTTGTTCATTCCTTAACCATTTTTGCTTTGTGGCGAGGCACATTGTCCTGCTAAAAGAGGCCAGAGCGGACAGGGGTCAGCATGGGCACCCTGACTGGTCTGCGGCTATGCAGCCCTATACAACAAACTGTGATGCACTGTGTATTCTGACGTCTTTCTATCAGAACCAGCACTAACTTCTTTATCAAGCTACTTGAGCTACAGTAGCTCGTCTGTTGGATCGGACCACACGGGCCAGCCTTCGCTCCCCACGTGCATCAGTGAGCCTTGGCCCCCCATGATTCTGTTGCCGGTTTACCACTGTTCCTTCCTTGGACCACTTTTGATAGATACTGACCTCTGCAGACATGGAACACCCCACAAGAGCTGCAGTTTTGGAGATGCTCTAACCCAGTCGTCTAGCCATCACAATTTGGCCCTTGTCAAACTCGCCCATTTGTCCTGCTTCTAACACAACTTTGAGGATAAAATGTTTACTTGCTGCCTAATATATCCCACCCACAAACAGGTGCCGTGATGAAGAGATAATCAGTGTCACTTCACCTGTCAGTGGGGTATATATATATATACTGTATATATATACAGGGGTTGGACAATGAAACTGAAACACCTGTCATTTTAGTGTGGGAGGTTTCATGGCTAAATTGGACCAGTCTGGTGGCCAATCTTCATTAATTGCACATTGCACCAGTAAGAGCAGAGTGTGAAGGTTCAATTAGCAGGGTAAGAGCACAGTTTTGCTCAAAATATTGCAATGCACACAACATTATGGGTGACATACCAGAGTTCAAAAGAGGACAAATTGTTGGTGCACGTCTTGCTGGCGCATCTGTGACCAAGACAGCAAGTCTTTGTGATGTATCAAGAGCCACGGTATCCAGGGTAATGTCAGCATACCACCAAGAAGGACAAACCACATCCAACAGGATTAACTGTGGACGCAAGAGGAAGCTGTCTGAAAGGGATGTTCGGGTGCTAACCCGGATTGTATCCAAAAAACATAAAACCACGGCTGCCCAAATCACGGCAGAATTAAATGTGCACCTCAACTCTCCTGTTTCCACCGGAACTGTCCGTCACCAGCTCCACAGGGTCAATATACACGGCCGGGCTGCTATAGCCAAACCTTTGGTCACTCGTGCCAATGCCAAACGTCGGTTTCAATGGTGCAAGGAGCGCAAATCTTGGGCTGTGGACAATGTGAAACATGTATTGTTCTCTGATGAGTCCACCTTTACTGTTTTCCCCACATCCAGGAGAGTTACGGTGTGGAGAAGCCCCAAAGAAGCGTACCACCCAGACTGTTGCATGCCCAGAGTGAAGCATGGGGGTGGATCAGTGATGGTTTGGGCTGCCATATCATGGCATTCCCTTGGCCCAATACTTGTGCTAGATGGGAGCGTCACTGCCAAGGACTACCGAACCATTCTGGAGGACCATGTGCATCCAATGGTTCAAACATTGTATCCTGAAGGTGGTGCCGTGTATCAGGATGACAATGCACCAATACACACAGCAAGACTGGTGAAAGATTGGTTTGATGAACATGAAAGTGAAGTTGAACATCTCCCATGGCCTGCACAGTCACCAGATCTAAATATTATTGAGCCACTTTGGGGTGTTTTGGAGAAGCGAGTCAGGAAACGTTTTCCTCCACCAGCATCACGTAGTGACCTGGCCACTATCCTGCAAGAAGAATGGCTTAAAATCCCTCTGACCACTGTGCAGGACTTGTATATGTCATTTCCAAGTCAGCTTCCTTCTGGGATGACGACCATGCAGACCGAGTTGATGCAGTGTGCGGCGTATGGTCTGAGCACTGACAGGCTGACCTCCCACGTCTTCAACCTCTGCAGCAATGCTGGCAGCACTTATGTGTCTATTTTTTAAAGCCAACCTCTGGATATGACGCCGAACACGTGGACTCAACTTCTTTGGTCGACCCTGGCGAAGCCTGTTCCTAAGTGGAACCAGTCCTGGAAAACCGCTGTATGACCTTGGCCACCATGCTGTAGCTCAGTTTCAGGGTGTTAGCAATCTTCTTATAGCCCAGGCCATCTTTGTGGAGAGCAACAATTCTATTTCTCACATCCTCAGAGAGTTCTTTGCCATGAGGTGCCATGTTGAATATCCAGTGGCCAGTATGAGAGAATTGTACCCAAAATACCAAATTTAACAGCCCTGCTCCCCATTTACACCTGGGACCTTGACACATGACACCAGGGAGGGACAACGACACATTTGGGCACAATTTGGACATGTTCACTGTGGGGTGTACTCACTTATGTTGCCAGCTATTTAGACATTAATGGCTGTGTGTTGAGTTATTTTCAGAAGACAGTAAATCTACACTGCTATACAAGCTGTACACTGACTACTCTAAGTTATATCCAAGTTCCATGTCTATAGTGTTGTCCCATGAAAAGATATAATGAAATATTTGCAGAAATGTGAGGGGTGTACTCACTTTTGTGATACACTGTATATATATATATATATATGTGTGTGTGTGTGTGTGTGTGTGTGTGTAAAATACAAGACACCTGATGTAAATCAATCCACTTCATGCTGTGTATAAAAAGATAGCAATATCTTCCAAGAAAAAATAGAGAAAAAGAAAAAGAGAGATCAGTTGGCTGGCAAATGTGTGCTCTCGTCTTTCACTCCAGCTTCCTGCTGGGTATTATCATATGTCTCATTTGAATAGAGCTCGATGAATTTATCTGAACAAGAAATACATCTGCGTGTTTGAACTTGCGTAAACATTTCTAAAAAACTCTTTGAGTCATGTGTTCTTATGATAATGTTCCAGCTGCTTTTTCCATAGCAAGTGAGTGTTGTGAAACAAAGCAGCCATTTATCTGTGTTTATGCATAATTGCACTTTTTATGACGGTCTCGATTGGCATTGATGTTAGTTATACTAGATAAATGAATGAGGATGAAAACCTAGCCTAGATCAGCTAAGATAATCATTTTCATTGTGAGAGAACAAATGTCTCTTTGATTCTCGAGGCATGGCCACTGTCGCCTCACAGCAAGAAGGTCATGGGTTCGATTCCGAGGTGGAGTAGTCCGGGTCCTATCTGTGTGGAGTTTGCATGTTCTCCCTGTGTATGCGTGGGTTTCCTCTGGGAGTTCCGGTTTGCTCCAACAGTCCAAAGACATGCAGTCAGGCTAATGATGAATTGGAGATACTACAATTGCTCTAAGGTGTGTGTGTGTTAAGATGTGAATGTGTTTGTGTGTATGTCTGCGATGGACTTGTTTCTACACTTACTGTCCATTTTATCAGCTCCACTTACCATATAGGAGCACTTTGTAGTTCTACAATTACTGACTGTAGTCCATCTGTTTCTCTGCATGCTTTGTTAGCCCCCTTTCATGCTGTTCTTCAATGGTCAGGACTCTCCCAGGACCTCCTGAGAGTAGGTATTATTTGGGTGGTGGATCATTCTCAGCACTGCAGTGACACTGACATGGTGGTGGTGTGTTAGTGTGTGCTGTGCTGGTATAAGTGGATCAGACACAGCAGCGCTGCTGGAGTTTTTAACCACCTAACTGTCACTGCTGAACGGAGAATAGTCCACCAACCAAAAACATCCAGCCAACAGCGCCCTGTGGGCAGCGTCCTGTGACCACTGATGAAGGTCTAGAAGATGACCAACTCAAACAGCAGCAGTAGATGAGCGATCGACTCTGACTTTACATCTACAAGGTGGAACAACTAGGTAGGAGTGTCTAATAGAGTGGAGAGTGAGTGGACACAGTATTCAAAAACTCCAGCAGCACTGCTGTGTCTGATCCACTCATACCAGCACAACACACACTAACACACCCCCATTATGTCATTGTCACTGCAGGGCTGAGAATCTTCCACCACCTACTGTAAATAATACCTGCTCTGTGGTGGTCCTGTGGGGGTCCTGACCATTGAAGAACAGGGTGAAAGCAGGCCTAAAAAAGCATGCAAGAAACAGATGGACTACAGTCAGTAATTGTAGAACTACAAAGTGCTTCTATATGGTAAGTGGAGCTGATAAAGTGAGTGTAGAAACAAGAAGGTGGTCATAATGTTATGCCTGATCGGTGTATATATCAGTCTATCCCAGCTCTCAATGGGTATATACAGTATATTCATTCAGCCACAATTGCTAACAGCTTTGGGATAGTTTAGGGAAGGCCCTTTCCTATTCCAGAGTTACTGTGCTCCTGTGCACAAGGTCTATAAAAACATGAAGAAAAGCTCAGTTTAAATAAACTCCAGTGTCCTGCACAGAGCCCTGACCTCAGCCCCACTGGACATTTTTGGAATTAATTGGAACATTAACTGAGGCTTTCTTATGTGTGTGTGTGTGTGTCGCTGTATTATCGTCCTGTGGCCAGTAATTTTGGGATGAGCTGCAGACCAACTGCCAGTCTAATTTATTTGCCTTTTAAAGATATATTTTTCACAAATACCTACTAGAAAGGAAAGAAAAAGTGTAAAATTAAATAAATAAATGAATAAACAAACAGCACTGCTACTCTTTATGCCAACATTATGCCAAAATTGCTAGTTAAATTTTTTCATAGCTTCAAACCGTGGTCAATAACAAAACCTGCTATGTTGGGCTACTTCATTTTTGTAGTAGATTGAACCTGTAAGCATAAATTGTTGGTATTTTCATCATGCTCAACACACACTGGTTAATATCTGCATCCCATTCAAAATGAAAACTGATTTCTCTTTGCATCTCAAGTTGCTGCATCAGGACATGTGACAAAACTATGCAACTTTAATGCAAAAACTAAAACTACAACTACAACTAAACTACAACTCCACCAGGCAGGGATGACTGGCTGTAGCTAAAGACTGAGGGTCCTAACGTAGCCATGTGTGTACGTATTTCATGGCTGGATTACTGACTGGGCCAGTGGGGCCAGCGCCCAAAACATTTTGCGATGCCTATCAACATTTATGATACAATATATTTTTATTTCCGAGGGCCCTCCATTTTAAGGATCCTCTGACTATTAGGGGCTTTGACCCGAGGGCCTCTTGGGAGCCCTAGCCATGCTTTTGGGGCCCCTAGCCATGCTTTTGGGACCCCTAGCCATGCTTTTGGGCCCTAGCCATGCTTTTGGGGGCCCTAGCCATGCTTTTGGGCCCTAGCCATGCTTTTGGGCCCCTTATGAAAATGGATGAGGCGTTGTGGCACTGCTCTGACTTCGACTTCTGGCTATTAGGGGTCCTAGGAAAGAGGGGGGCATATTTTTAGAGGGCCCTGGTTATGAGAGCCCCTACCAGGGGGCCCTAGAGAAGAGCAGGGCATACCATTAGAGGGCCCTTGATCACGAGGGCCCCTGCTATGGGGCCCTTGACTTCCATAGAAGTCGTTTACCATGGCTCCTTGACTTTCTAGGGACCTACAAATTGACAGGCAAGCTACCATATTTCATAACAGACGTTTTGTTGCAAATATGCGATTCAGGCCCTTACTTAATGTTTCTGAATTTGTATTGTTTCAAAAATATTATGTTCAATTTCTCTTAAGCGCAGACTTAACTCTTTGCCCAGGGGCCCAGACTATCCTTAATCCGTCCTTGACGTATTTGTATGCACTTGTATGTGTATATGTATATATGTGTATGTACTTGCATATGTGAATATGTGTATACGTATGCATATGTATATATATGTGTAAGTATTTGCATATGTGAATGTATATGTGTATGCATATGTATATATATGTGTATGTATTTGCATATGTAAATGTTATATGTATGCATATGTATGTAAGTATATGTGTATGTATTTGCATATGTGAATATGTGTATATGTATGCATATGTATTTATATGTATATGTATTTGCATATGTGAATATGTGTATATGCATGCATATGTGTATATATATATACAGTATCTATCTATCTATCTATCTATCTATCTATCTATCTATCTATCTATCTATCTATCTATCTATCTATCTATCTATCTATCTATCTATCTATCTTCTAAACACTTTGATTTTAAGACTGTCACTGCATCTTGGCTGATTGCAAGCATTAAAAATATTAAAACTGTGTACATTTGATTCTTTTTAAAACTATTTACATACTCTTGTAATGTGATCCCAATCATAGAATGATACATTCCCACTTAACATATTTACTAACTGTTTTACATTTTATGCTGCAATTAGATTTGAAGCCATGTCAGTGTCGTTGAGAAATTGCAGCCTGAAGAGCAAAAATAAAAATAGCATATTGCTTTCATCATTGGCCATGCCCTCAAGACCCAACCGTTGAGCCCAGCTGAAAACATTTTTATCATTAGTACACAGCAGCCTGAAGAAAACCAAATTTCCTTTTTGTAGCGGCGGAGGTGGAGAGTAGGCTGTTTATGTGCTTCCTTTGCATCTTAAAAAAGTCAGTCTAATCTTACAGACGTCATGTTTGCTTTAATTGTTTTTGACAAGGAGAAGGAGAGATGCCCCAGATCTAACACTGACTGTCTGAATGATCTGTCCTAACTTTGTCCTCATCTGTAGTCTTGCATAATGTTGAATATTAAAATTGAGTTACAAGTTGCTTGTAAAATGTGAACTGTTTTTTCTCTCATATAGCGATACAGGCTTATGTGCTGTTTGAAAAAATAAAATGTGCTTAATCTTAATATTTATTTAATTGATATTTTTAGATTTTTAGATTATTAGATTTTTTTGGAAGTTGGGACAAACTGCAACAAAAATCTGTGATTTGGTCATTCTTTTAAACTTTTATTTAGATAAAAGTTTTATTTATGCATTTTCTCCCATTTTCTCCCAATTCAGTGTAGTCATTCCACTGCTGGAGGATCCCTGATTGCAGTCAAGGTGGGTACACTGCCGCTCACGATCCCACCCACATAGTCCGGTCATCGCACCCACATAGTCCGGTCATCCCGCCCTAGCAGAACTGTGTCTGCAGAAGGCACTGCCAATTATGTTTGTTTGTTTTGTAGCACTGTCATCTCACAGCAAGAAGGTCCTGGATTTGATTCCCAGGAGCACCAATTTAACTCTGTATGGATTTCTTCTGGTTGCTCCGGTTTCTCCCACATTCCAAAGACAAGTCCAAAGGCAACCTGTCCAGAGTGTTTCCTGCCTTTTGCCCAGTGAATTTGATCCACCGTGACCCTAAATAGGATAAAGTGCTGGTAAAACAGACAATAAATGAATTAACTTGATTGTATATTGCAAATATAAATCTGACGCTTGCAAGTTTATAGAATTAAGTTAACCTATTTTGCAATACTCCACAATAAGCAGGAGAATTAGTTACAGGTAAGCGTATTTGTTTGTTTGTTTATTGAGATTTTAACGTCATGTTTTACACTTTGGTTACATTCATGACAGGAACGGTAGTTACTCATTACACAAGGTTCTTCACAATGTTATATCAAACACAGGCCTGGACAGTTTTGTATTTCCAATTCACCTCACTTGCATGTCTTTGGACTGTGGGGGGAAACCGGAGCTCCTGGAGGAAACCCACACAGACACAGGGAGAACATGCAAACTCCACACAGAAAGGACCCCACCTGGGGATCGAACCCAGGACCTTCTTGCTGTGAGGCGACAGTGCTACCCACTGCGCCACCGTGCCACCCACAGGTAAGGGTATAATGATTGGATATAAAATAAGGATCCACTAAAAGCTAAGTCTTTGCAAGCAAAGATGGATTGTAAATCATTTAAAAATTACATTAATGCAAATCATTTAGGTTTATCTACTGGACATAATATTGTGTAAAGATACAGAAAATCTGGAAAAAACTTAGTCCATGTAGGGCAAAGCCAGAAACCATTGCTTGAAAACCATGATAAACATAGTCACAGAGGCTATGGAATACTTTGGAAAACCATTGTCACTTTACACAGTCTACCATTGCATCAAGAAATGCAAGCTGAACCTATTGAATGGTCCAAAGATAGTGGAAAACAGTGTTGTGGTAAAATGATTCCACAAAAATGGACATCAAGCTTTCTGTGTCAAAGCTGAAAAGGACCATCCAGACTGTTATTAGCGAAAGGTGCAAAGTCAACATCTAAACATCTAAAATGTGGGCGGATCAGAGCCCATGACATGTGTGACTGTACCATTACTGTAGAGGCAGATTTTTGGATTTTACAAAGACATACACTGATCAGCCATAACATTAAAACCACCTCTTTATTTCTACACTCACTGTTCATTTTATCAGCTCCACTTACCATATAGAAGCACTTTGTTCTACAATTACTGACTTAGTCCATCTGTTTCTCAATGTGATGTGTTTAAAACCTCTATCAGTGCTGCTCTGTCTCATCCACTCATACCAGCACAACACACACTAACACACCACCACCATGTCAGTGTCACTGCAGTGCTGAGAATGACCCACCACCCAATAATACCTACTCTGTAGTGGTCCTGGGAGAGTCCTGACCATTGATGAACAGCATAAAAGGGGGCTAACAAAGCATGCAGATAAATTGATGGACTACAGTCAGTAATTGTAGAACTGCAAAGTGCTCCTATATGGTAAGTGGAGCTGATAAAATGGACAGTGAGTGTAGAAACAAGGAGGTGGTTTTAACGTTATGGCTGATCGATGTATGCTGTCATTAAGACATTTTCTTTTCTTGAGGAGTCCATGGTTATTTTAGCAAGACAAAACCAGGTATTCTTTTGCATGTTCTTCAACAGTGTAGCTTTGAAAAGAGTGTGTGTGCTTGACACCTGCCTGCCTATGGACAAAAGTATCAGGACACAATGCTTCATCATTGAATTCAGGTGTTTCATTCAGTCCCCAGGTGTATAAAATCAAGCCTCATTAAAATTTCATAAGGTCCAAGTCCATTAAGTAATGTGCTGCAATAGCATTTTCTATACCTCTCTGCTCATTAATCCACAAAGAGATTGTTCTAAAAATAAAGCAAAGAGGCACCACCAAGAGCACAGCGTTGACGTGTGATGACGTAATTAAACCAGAACTCAATGGTAACAAGAAAAGACTGGAAGAAATTTCTGGAACATCATTTCTCTACTTTAATCCTGGAGGCCCGCTTTAATATCGACAGTGTCTTAATTCTTTCCATTTCCAGAAACATCCTTGTTTTTTTTTAGCTCGTAAGCTAATATTCAAAACTCTCAGCTGATGCAGTACAATACATTTTTAATGTATGTTGAGTATTATTCTCAGAAGCATTTTTTTAACCTGAACCTTGCTCTAGAACATCCGTTCTGCCAATCATCTCTACTCCTCATTATACCTCTTATTGTATCATGTCTTCTCTAATTAACACCATTTCAAGGGCTGTCGAACTGCAGCTCACACCTCAATTGATATAGCTTTTTTTTGTACTCATCTTACACCTAGAAAAAAATAGCGGATGATATCATGTGCAGCATCTCAAGGAAACAGAGCAATTAGCACAGACACACTTATCGAGCCTAACAGCGATAAGCTATTGGTTGAGATGTAACACTTACTGTCGTTGCCATGGAAACTTGCTTAATTGCACCATGTTAAATATGTCTAGAATTCAGTTCTAAAATTTTTCCCACATAGTCATTTTGTTTTAGACCACACAACCCATATAAAATGCTAAAAATGGTTAATGGTGCAGTAAATATAACAACAAACTATAAAATATACACATTTTGGTAAAATGGTTAAAAAATAATATCCGGTTGTGTTGAGCACCTACACGAACAACTGGCTGTTGTTCATACAGGGTGGGAGCTGGATAGGGACCTCATAACTGATGCAATTACGACATCTGTTGGCTGATTGATGGCACCTACACAAAGCTAAGGGATAATTCGTTGATCGGGGTGTGGCTCTCTTCACAAAGCTGATCCGCATATGAACTCGCCTCGTGCAAGTGAAAAGATGCAGTCGGCTACTGCACATGTTTTGGAGGCCTTGCTCTTCTCAATCAGGACGGGGATCAGCATCAGTAGAGAGGAAGCATAATGCAGTTGGATAATTGGATACAGTAAAAGTCAGGAGAAAAAGGGGAAAATGCATAAAAAATAATACGAATAAAATAAAATCAAAGTAAATAACAATAATGGCGCTCAGGTGGCAAAGAGGTTGTATGGGCACCCTGCCCAGGCTATTCCTGACTTTCACCCAGTGTTTTTAGAATATTTAAGTTACACTGTTTTAAAACATTCCACATCAAATAAATTAATAATAGGCGAGTATATTGTGGCGCCGGCAAGTATCAAGGGAGGGATAGCCTTGTGAGTACTTCAGAAAACCATCGTTACTTAACACAGTCCACTGCAGCATCAAGAAATTCAACCTGTAACTTTAGTGCACAAAGCAAAAGCCAAACATCACCTGGACAGTGAGAGTAGAAATGTCTGATGTGGTCAGATGATGTATCTTTGGCAAAAACCAAAAGACAACTAGACTGTTATCATTAAAAGCCACCATCTGTCATGGTATGGGGGTGAATCAGTGGCCACAGCATGGGTGACTCATGTGTGAAGGTACAAATGACTTGGAGGCATATATTGGGATTTTAGCAAGACATATGATGCCAAGGCAATGTCTTTTTCCAAAATGTCATTGTTTATTTAACAACAGGACTGTTAGACAATAGAGGCATTAAGAAATTCAACCTGAAACTCTATTGCACCAAGCTAAAGCCGTACATCACCTGGACAGTGACAGTAAAAATGTGTGGGTCAGATGATTTCTCTGTGGCAAAAACGTAAAGAACCAACCAGCCTGTTATCAATGAAAGCTGTAATGAATCTGTCATGGTATGGGGGTGCATTAGCATGGGATTTTAGAGAGACGTATGATGCCAAGGCAATGTCTTTTCCCAAACCATCGTTACTTAACACAGTCCGCTGCAGCATCAAGAAATTCAACCTGTAACTTTAGTGCACAAAGCAAAAGCCAAACATCACCTGGACAGTGACAGCAGAAATGTGTGATGTGGTCAGATGATGTATCTTTGGCAAAAACTAAAAGACAACTAGACTGTTGTCATCAAAAGCCACCATCTGTCATGGTATGGGGGTGAATCGGTGCCCACAGCATGGGTGACTCATGTGTGAAGGTACCACTGACTTGGAGGCATATATTGGGATTTTATAAAGACATATGATGCCAAGATGATGTCTTTTCCCAAAATGTCATTGTTTATTTCAGCAAGATAATGCCAGACCTCAACCTGCACACACTCAACAGCATGGTATCATAAACAAAGTGTGTGTGCTTTACTGGCCTGCCTGCATGGTGCATCATTAACAGGACAGTTGGACAGCTGCAACCTTGGAGTGTTAAGCAACTAAATTCTTGTATGAAGCAACTATAGGCTAAAAAAATCACAATATGCAGTGCATTATATTGTAAACAAATTCAGCAAATTTGAATAAATCTCTGATGTTGAAACTGATGTTGTGTTAATTGTAGCCACATAGCCTTGCGAGTACTTCAGAAAAGTATTGTCACTTAACACAGTCTGCTGCAGCATCAAGAAATTCAACCTGTAACTTTAGTGCACAAAGCAAAAGCCAAACATCACCTGGACAGTGTGAGTAGAAATGTGAGATGTAGTCAGATGATGTATGTTGGCAAAAAACAAAAGACAACTTGACTGTTATCATCAAAAGCCACTATCTGTCATGATATGGGGGTAAATCAGTGCCCACAGCATGGGTGACTCTCAAGTCAATGACCTGGAGGTGTAATTTGAAATTTTAGAGAGACATATGAAGCCAAGGTGATGTCTTTTCCCAAAATGTTGTTGTTTATTTCAGCAAGATACTGCCAGACCTCATTCTGCACATGCTCAACAGCATGGTTTCATAAACACAGAGTGTGTGCTTGACTGGCCTGCCTGCATGGTGCATCATTACCAGGACAGTTGAACAGCTGCAACTTTGGAGTGTTGAGCAACTGAATTCTTGTATGGAGCAACTATAGGCTAAAAATCACAATATACAGTGCATTAAATTGTAAACAAATTCAGCAGATTTGGATAATTCTCTGTAAAACTGCTGTTGAATGCTACGGTGTTAATTGTAGCCACAGAGCCTTGTGAGTACTTCAGAAAAGTATTGTCACTTAACACAGTCTGCTGAAGTATCAAGAAATTCAACTTGAAACTCCATTGCACAAAGATAAAGCCATACGTTACCTGGACAGTGAGAGTAGAAATGTTCGTTGTGGTCAGATGATTTCTTTCTGGCAAAGATGAAAAGAACCAACTAGCCTGTTAACAGAAGCCACAATCTGTCATGTTATGGGGGTGCATTAGTGCCCACAGTATGGGTGACTCTCATATGTGTATAGGTACCACTGACATGGAGGCGTATATTGGAATTTTTTTCTATTTATTTATGCATTTTCTAAATTTTTTCTCCCGATTTAGTGTAGTCAATTTGTTTTCTGCTGCTGGAAATCCCTGATTGCATTTGAGAAGGGTATATTGCTGCTCATGCCTCCTCTAGCAGGTGTGCAGCCCAGACCCCTTCTGCACAGACGCCTCTATCTGCTAACCAGGGTCCTTACACAGCCTTTGAAGACCCCACCCACATAGTCTGGTCCTGTGCCCAGCCGACCGGTGGGGCCAAGTTTCGAACCAAGAAGTTCAGAATCTCTGTGCTGGTAAGCTAGCGGAATGTCCTGATGTGCCACCTGGTATATTGGGATTTTATATTTTATTTATAATAGATAAATGGCAAGGCAATGTCTTTTCTCAAAATGTCATTTTTTATTTCAGCAAGATAATGCCAGACCTCATTCTGCACACGCTCAACAGTAGGGTTTCATAAACACACAGTGTGTGTGCTTGACTGGCCTGCCTGCACGATGCATCATTACCAGGACAGTTGGACAGCTGCAACCTCGGAGTGTTGAGCAACTGATTTCTTGTATAAAGCAACGATGGGGAAAAAATTCTACTGTTGTAATGTTCATGCATCAAATTCTAAATACTGAATGTGTTCTCCTTCATCTAGCCTAGTCATTTTTAGGTCTGTATTATACTTGAAGTCTTATACACCGATCAGCCATAACATTAAAACCACCTCATTGTTTCTACACTCACTGTCCATTTTATCAGCTCCACTTACCATATAGAAGCACTTTGAAGTTCTACAATTACTGACTGTAGTCCATCTGTTTCTCTACATACCTTTTAAGCCTGCTTTCACCCTGTTCTTCAATGGTCAGGACCCCCACAGGACCACCACAGAGCAGGTATTATTTAGGTGGTGGATCATTGTCAGTCCTGCAGTGACACTGACATGGTGGTGGTGTGTTAGTGTGTGTTGTGCTGGTATGAGTGGATCGGACACAGCAATGCTGATGGAGTTTTTAAATATCGTGTCCACTCACTGTCCATTCTATTAGACACTCCTACCTAGTTGGTCCACCTTGTAGATGTAAAGTCAGAGACGATCGCTCATCTATTGCTGCTGTTTGAGTTGGTCATCTTCTAGACCTTCATCAGTGGTCACTGGATGCTGCCCATGGGCCACTGTTGAATATATTTGGTTGGTGGACTATTGTCAGTCCAGCAGTGACAGTGAGGCAAGCCCGGAGTGGCTAATCGGGAGATTCGGGAGGATTCCCGATGGGCCGGCTCATGTCAATCTTGAGTTTGGGCGGGTTGGATGGGAAAAATAATTTTGACACTTATCTAATCTTCTTAAAAACTTCAAGCATGTTATGTTATTCAGCAAAATAGGCTAACCCTTAATGAAATGTTTTTTTTTTGCCTCAGAGCAGCAGATAAGCCATGTCTCATGTCTATAGACAATGACACCATTATTAATAAAGTTATAGAAACCAGTGCACTGCTTAGGAGGCTTTTGATGCTGTATGTAGCCTACTAAATATGCGTGTAGTGAAGCTTAGTGTAAACCTAACAATAGAGCACCTCTCTGTTGGGAAGACAAATGCAGTTTTAATTTCAAATTATTTTTATTTCAACTTATTGCTCCTGTACAAATGTAAATACGTTTTCATCTTTATCAAATTTTTTTACCTTTTAAATCTTTATCTGATTTAAATTTGAATTAAACATGTTTAAGTGAAGTGTTTTCTGTTAACTTACCAACATATACCTGAAGTTATACCCAATAAAAAGGCATTGTAAGAGCTAGCTGCTGTTTCATTTATTTAAATTCCTCCTGCATGGAAAAAGTGGGCCGGGTTTGGGCATGAAACTCCTGGGCTGAAAAAGGGGCCCACTCCGGCCCTGCAGTGAGGTGTTTAAAAACTCCCATCAGCGCTGCTGTGTCTGATCCACTCATACCAGCACAACACACACTAACACACCACCACCATGTCAGTGTCACTGCAGTGCTGACAATGACCCACTACACGAAATAATACCTGCTCTGTGATGGTACTCTGTGAGAGTTCTGACCATTGACGAACAGCATGAAAGGGGGCTAACAAAGCATGTAGAGAAACAGATGGACTACAGTCAGTAATTGTAGAACTACAAAGTGCTTCTATATGGTAAATGGAGCTGATAAAATGGACAGTGAGTGTAGAAACAAGGAGGTGGTTTTAATGTTATGGCTGATCGGTGTATGTGCATGCTTTCCCCATCCTTTAAATATCTTCAAAAAATATTTACTTTACCCAAAATCTAAAGGCACCCTAAACAACTTTTAAAGACCTTTTTTCTTCACTTAATTTAAACCTTCCTGTGCTCCCTGAACACTTAGATAAAAGCTGTCAACCTGTTATTCTCTTAAACACGTTCAGTCTTTCACTCAGATGGTGAATGTAGGTTCTCTAATTAGCAGCAAGACTGAAATATGAGACAATTTATGGAACAAATCACAATGCCTCGAGCTCTGAAAAGATCTAGGTGTCATGATGTTCCAGATCCCAGGTGACATAACGTGCAACATGACAATGAACTACAGTATTTAAACAGAAGTTGTCAAGATTTACTTTGTTAGTTTAACTTTAACTTTCAAGCAGTAACTTCTTGACATTTAATAAAGCTATATTTAATAAAACTATATTAATTTTGCCTTGATTGCAATTCCTATTTTTTAACATCGGTTTTTCACTGATGTTAAAAGATAGCAGAGGATATTACATGTGCACCTCACATGTAATAATTTTTTCATTTGGCTCACTTACACTTAGTGGATTTAAATCAGCTTAAAGCACAATCATTTCAACCCAGAGAGATTATTGTACTCCTGTAGTCCTTTTATACAACCAGGGTGTTAAATGACTAAGCACAGGACTGGAAGTGCCTAATCAAAGGGGGTCTTTAAAGGCAGACAAAATTATTTGAACTTGTATACAAAAGTAGGTGTGGTCAAGTCCCCTAGTGGTATAGGTGCTAATAACATCTAGTTTATTAAATGTATGAAATGTTCTTTAATTTCCACATTTGTTTTGATTAGATTACATTTGTAGCATTTAGAGAAGAAGAAGATATACTTTATTTGTCATATATACATATACAGATGTACAGTACAATAAAATTCTTTCTTGGCATATCCCAGCTTGTTTGAAAGCTGGGGTCAGCCATTGTACGACACCCCTGGAGCAGACAGGGTTAAGGGCCTTTCTCAAGGACCTAACAGTGGCTGCATAGCAGAGCCTGGATTTGAACTGCCAATCTTCCGGTTGATAGCCCAAAGCTCTACCCACTAGGCTACCACTGTCCAAAGCAGAAATCTTTATCCAAAGCAACTTACAATTATGACTGGATACAGTTTGAGCATTTGAGGATTAAGAGCCTTGCTCAGGGGCAATCTTGCAGTGTTGGGGCTTGAACCAGCAATCTTCTAATTACTAGTCCAGTACATTAACCACTGAGCTACCACTGATTACTGTTTTGCTTTTATCATATGGGCCTATAAATGGTTCATGTTCCTGTAGTGTAAACAAAGAACACATCTTTTTATTTAGTCATTTTATTTAAGTTAACAGAACTTTTATATAAAATAAATTATAAATATCATGGATGTTTTTAGATAAAAATGAAGCAAGAAAAGTGTCTTTTAAATATTATATCATGATTCCATTGTGTCTCTTTCTGGAATGCTGAATGCAACATGGGATGGATGGGGTTGTAAAAATGGATATCAAGACAAAAAGGACCATCCAGACTGTTAACAGCACAACATTAAAAGCCAACATCCGTCATGGTTTGTTGTCATTGGTGGATATGCACGAAAATACCATTGATGCAAATGCATATATTGGGATTTTAAAGAGACATACGCTGCCATATTTCCCAGGAAGACAAGACAATGGATGTGTTCAAAAACCTAGTGAGCTCTCTACATAGACAGCATTTTACGTCATCCTACGTGCGCTCCCGAGAATGAGGCTGTTCGAAATCCTAGATGCCTTAATATCCTCACTACTAAGGTAACTTCACAAATTTCACAGTATTTTCTGTGAAGAATGAGGGAGCATCCGATGCTGCCTTAGCGGTGGAGGCAATCCCAGCATTCAGTGCGGCACGACTTTTCTCACAAAAAAATAACAAATATGGCGGACAATGCGAAGCAAAGAAAATACTGATTTGGTTGGTGGACTATTCTCAGTCCAGCAGTGACAGTGAGGTGTTTAAAAACTCCATCAGCATTGCTGTGTCTTATCCACTCATACCAGCACAACACACACTAACACATCACCACCATGTCAGTGTCACTGCAGTGCTGAGAATGATCCACCTCCCAAATAATACCTACTCTGTAGTGGTCCTGTGGGGGTCCTGACCATTGAAGAACAGCATGAAAGGGGGCTAACAAAGCATGCAGAGAAACAGATGGACTACAGTCAGTAATTGTAAAACTACAAAGTGCTTCTATATGGTAAGTGGAGCTGATAAAATGGACAATGAATGTAGAAACAAGAAGATGAAGCATATATTTTGCAGCTAATGTCTCTTTCATTCTATTATTATATTCATCAGAAAGGTGCGACAGCAACAGTTCAGAGGCGACCACATAAGACCAAAATAAAATGAAAGTTGATGTGTTACTGCACGTCTTTGTAAATCTCATATTGATTCTTTCACCAAGTGTCGTGTTTTTCTAGGACAGATACATTTATGTTTCTGCATCTGTCTGATAGCTCTTTTTTGTTCAAACCAATTGAAACATGGGCATGAGAGTCAAAAAATAAGGTGTCTTGCTGACACCTCTGTCTGTTTGTTTGAGTAGGTTATTGTATAAAAAGAGAAAATTCTGAAAGTGTGTGAAAGTCTGAACTCAATCTAGGCTGTAAAGTTTCTGCAAACAGTTTTACTGGAAACCCAGAACGTGCTGAGCTGCTGCTTTTATTTGTTTGCTTGACATTCTGTTTATTCTTAGCTAACATGAGCTGAACTGCTGTAAAGGTCTTATTCTTTAGGCATTCCTTTTGTACTTGCTGTCCCACTGGAAAAGGACAGGACGCTTTCTACAGTGTGACAGATGTTTGAGAAACTTGGGACAAACTCAGTATATTTGAACTAGATTGCACCTCAGCTTGGTTGGGCCAGCAAAAGTCACTTATTATTTTGTAACAGCTGAAATAGTCTGTTTTAAATATAGGTAAGTCCAATTTGTTAAATTATTGTCATATGATACTTCACCGAAAAATTAATTATTGTTGCTGGAAAGTGTAGAAAAATTTTAAATATATTCCAAAAAAAATATTTAAATTACATTGTGATGGAGCAGGTATAATTAAAAAAGTGCCTTAATGCAGTGGTCCCCAACCACCGGGCCGTGGACCGGTACCGATCCATGGGTCATTTATTACCAGGCTGCACAGAATTAATAAATAATTAGAGATCGCTACAAGATCAATGAAAACACTACTTTTTACGGGTGTTATTGTCTCCAATCACCCCTAGGTGGGAGCAGTGCTCGTTGCAGCAAAAAAAGCTCATTTGTGAGTAGTACAGTTATTCTATTTTAAATACCCCTGCTGGTCCGTGAAATTTTATCTTATATGAAACCTGTCCGTGATGCAAATAAAGTTGGGGACTGCTGCTTTAATGTCATAGTCAGGTCAATTTTTTTGTCTAGTGTTTTTTTCAGTAATAAAAGCAACTTTACAGAATCCAAGAACGAAAACATCCTTTTTAGCAAGCCAAGAGCAACAGCAGCAGGGAAAAAAGTGAAAAGCATCAATAATTTAATTTTGATTTCATCTTTCAGTTTGTTCTGTGCCAGAAAAGTTTGTTGGTGAGTTCAGGGCCTAGTGGTTAAAGAGGAACCATTAAAGAGGAAGCATAGTTGGTTTCCTGACTAAACCTTTGTTAACCTATTTGTTAAGCTTATTATTATTAATTAATTAATTGTTAATGCTGCAAAAAGAAGGGAAAAATAAATAATTATTGTTAAATTATTGTTTAATTGATTATGGAACCAAATTGTAAAAGAAACAGTCATAAAACATAGGGAATCAAAAATGGTTCTTTCAAAAATGTACATCTTTTCTGGCAGTGTTAATTTTTTTTACAGGTCAGAAGATGGTACCTAGCCAAACAAACAAATAGAAAAACATTCTCACACAAACAAACCAAACCCAAAAGTATGCCAATCTGTAAAATGCCTACACTTTATTGTCCTTAGATGTTAGTGCATGTGTAATACACTATGGTTACTGGTCTCCAAACCAGAACAAACTCACAAATACACAAAGTTTGTGAGGAAATTCTGCCAAACCATTATGACCATTACCAGTATAAAGTGGCAACTGTAAAAGCACAAGATGTTGTGCATTCCTTTTGTTACTGCTGTCCAGCTGAGAAAGTGTAGAACCCACACTAAATTATGACATAGCTAGAGAAGCTGTGACTACAAGAGGAGGGCACATTTCCTAAGTATTAAACAGCTCATTCAGCCACATTTATTGCTAGCATGTGTATAAAATCAGTTTTATAAAACAAATGATATGCTTCCAGCTTTGTGGCAATAGTTTGAGAGGCCCTTTACTGTACTGATCCAGCATGACAGTGCCACTGTACACAAAGAACGTCCATAAAGACATGATTTGACACATTTGGTGTAGAGGAAGTCTAAATGCCTACATAGTGCTTTGATATAAGTGCCAGTAAACACCTTTGGGATGAATTAACAGGTTGCAAACAAGACCTTCTCATTCCAATGTCATTAACTAACCTGCCAAATGCCTGACTGGTGGGAAAGAATCCTGTGGAAAGCCTTCACAAAGAAGTGGAGGCTGTTGGAGCCACAAAAAAGGTGGCCAACTTCTCATTAATGCTCATGAATGAAGTACATGATATCCAGAAATACAACCCCACATCAGAAAAAGCTGGGACAGCATGGAAAATGCAAATAATAAAAAACACTGTTCCGTACATCTACTTTGACTTTTATTTGATTGCAGACAGGATGAACCTGAAGTATTTCATGTTTTGTCTGCTCAGCTTCATTTCATTTATTAATAAACATCCATTCCTGCATTTCAGGCCTGCAACACATTCCAAAAAAAGTTGGGACAGTAAAGCATTTACCACTTTGTAATGTTGCCATTCCTTTTCACCACTCTTAAAAGACGTTTTGGCGCTGAGGATACCAAGTGATTTAGTGTTTCAGCTTTTATTTTGTCTCATTCTTCCTGCGAACACGTCTTAAGATGTGCAACAGTACAAGGTCGTCGTTGTCACATTTTTCCTTTCAAAATTCTCCACACATTCTCTATTGGGGACAGGCCAGGACTGCAGGCAGGCCAGTCCAGTACCCGTACCCTCTTCTTTCACAGCCATGTCTTTGTAATGTGTGCAGCATGTGGTTTTGCATTGTTTTGTGGAAAAATGCATGGACGTCCCTGGAAAAGATGACGTCTTGAAGGCAGCATATGTTGCTCTAAGATCTCAATGTACTTTTCTGCATTAATGCTGCCATCACATAAATGTAAATGACCTTTGCCAAGGGCACTGACATGGTCATGGTTAAACACTACATGGGCACTATGTAGACTCCACTTACGGGACGTTTAGAATAACCAATCTTCTGATGTAGTGTGGCATATCTCAGAATATTTGCTATCTTTACAGTATTCTGAAATATAATGAAATGTCATGATGGTTTGTAGTGTTGGTGGATGTCTTACTGCTCCAGGGGCGCTTAGCTCTGTTTATTGTTTACAACAAGTTTGATATTTTCTTTTTGTCTTAAAAAAACATGCAATTAGGTGGCCATTTATTTTGTAGATGCAAGTTTGTAACTTGCTATATACTGGTGTCACATCCAGTATATATTTCCACCTTGCTCTCTGTTCCAGGATTGGAAGGCTCCAAATTTAGTGTGACCATAAAAGTCCTCATGCAGGTCTTTAAAAATTACTTTTTTGCTTGCTGTCCTGCTGTAGAACAGCCAGAAGCATACTGAAGTGTGACAGAAGTTTAAGAAACTGGGAAGGAGCTGGATATTTTTAAACTGTATTGGAGAAAGTAGTTCAGCGCAGCCTAGTCAGCCATGAAAATGCTAGCATCAAAGTCAAATAGTGCTCTTTGATTACCTTCCTATTTATTCTTATGAAATTACTAAATTAGGGTTGTTTTATTAAAACAGCGTCCAATTTCTACCCAATTGCATTATGCTTCCTCTCTACTGGTGCTGACCCTCGGCCCGACTGAGGAGAGCAAACTGACACGCCCCCTCCAACACGTGAGCAGTAGCCGGCTACATCTCTTTACATGCACAAGGCGAGTTCATATGCGATCAGCTGTGTGCGAGGAGAGCCACACCCTGATCAGCATTATTCCTCTACTCTGTACAGACGCCATCGGGTTACTTTTGGCATTTATTTTTTAGATGCAAATTTGTAATTTGTCCTGTGATTAACTGGTGTCACATCCAGTATATATTTCCACCTTGCTCTCTGTTCCAAGATTGGAAGGCTCCAAATTGAGTGTGACCATAAAGGTCCTCATGCAGGTCTTTAAAAATTACTTTTTTACTTGCTGTCCTGCTGTAAAACAGCCAGAAGCATACTGAAGTGTGACAGAAGTTTAAGAAACTGGGAAGGAGCTGGATATTTTTAAACTGTATTGGAGAAAGTAGTTCAGCGCAGCCTAGTCAGCCATGAAAATGCTAGCATCAAAGTCTCTGGAGGAAGATGCCTCAGCACCTGCTCGGTCCTGCAGGAAAAGCTGCCTTTCACCCAACCGTAAAACAGGTACGGAAATGAACAGCTCATTTAAAATACCGGGTTCCTGACCTGTGCGTTCACACTTTACTGTGTGTTAGGCTTGTGTCAGCCACACAGATGGAGGTGATTTGTTTTGTTCAGTCTCTGGAGAGACTGAGTCGATGCTGGGTTAAACTATAAGAAACAGACTCCCACTTGTGTGCCGGAATAGATCAGGAGGATGGGAGTAATCTAGGTGGTTAATAATGGCAGCCAATTTGATCCTACAGACTTGGCACCTAAAGGGCCTGTCGGGAAGCTCTGAAGACGACAAGTAATGGTTACTGTGAACATATCAGAGGTTTGACATTTTGTTTTGGGAGCTATTGTGTCAGTGTATATAATATTTATACACATATAGGCAAACTAATGGTCAAAAAGTAGGCAAACAGCCGACTGAAAACTGATTAGTATTATTCCAGAACAGTTGACATTCAAATGAAGTTAATCCTTAGTCTTCTAAAAAAGTGGGTTATTGTGGCTATAAGGTGTCGTGGAAGAATAAGGTCAGATGATAAAAGAAAACAAAGATTACAGTTGACTGGATTGGAGAATTTTTTGGCACAATCGTGGGTTCCTACAGCAGTGAAAGAACTTAAGAAGAACAAAGAAAGAACTGTGGGCCTTTTTTTTTATATTGCTCTAGTCACAGTTTCAACATGTCCTCTAAAGTTTGGGTGTAGGGCTTTGGAATCTCCATTCTGTGTGTTCCTTATCTGCTTTTATAACAGCTTAACGACAGACATGTTGCTTATGTTAGGGTTAGTTAATAACCCACCAAAGACTAGGGGGGAACCCAAAGGCGAGTGCACAAACAACAAAACCCAGAAGTGATAATACGATATTTTATTTAAACAAATAATAAATAAACGACAAAAAACAAACAACCAAAAAGATAACAGAAAACGAGAGGGGAGCGGCAGGAGCGGTACTGGAAGCGCCGGGGAACTGCAGGGCGGACTGATGACCAGGAGTGATGAACCGGAATGCAGGATGACCAGGAATGGCAGGAGAACCAGGAATGGCAGGAACGCAGGAGAACCAAGAACGGCAGGAATGCAGGATGACCAGGAACGGCGGAACGGCAGGAAAACCAGGAACGGCAGGAACACAGGAGAACCAGGAACGGCAGGAACATAGGAGAACCAGGAACGGCAGGAACACAGGAAACCAGGAACGGCAGGAACGCAGGAACGGGGGGAAGGTCGTATGGCAAGCAGACAATCTGGCGACGAGTGAGAGAAAAGCCGGCGTTTAAATGCAGGAGTTGATGAGATGAGGAATGAGGCGCAGGTGTGTGAGGGGTCCGCCCTCCAGCGATCTATTGGCTGGTACCGCAGCAACCTCCGAAAACAGTACCGCTCCAGGCCGCTAGGGGGAGAAGGGAGCAAAACGGGAAAACAAACGCAAACCACCACCAAGAACAAAAGCGATCGGGGAAACTAAAGAAAACGGAGAAAAACAAAATACAAACCGGAATAAAAACAAAACGCTGGGAAACCCTGAAAATAAAAGGTAAGTGCTGGCGGATCCTAACAGTACCCCCCCCTCAACGGCCACCTCTAGGTGGCCTACCGGGTCTATCGGGATGTAGACGGTGGAACTCACGGACCAGGTTGGAGTCAAGGATGGCAACCCGGGGAACCCACGACCGCTCCTCAGGCCCATAACCCTCCCAATCTACCAGATATTGGAGGCCCCGACCACGTCTACGGACATCCAGCAACCGGCGAACCGTGTATGCCGGATGCCCATCGATGAGCCGGGGGGGTGGTGGGGGTTCGGTCGGAGGGTTCAAGGGTGAGGAAACCACGGGCTTGAGCTGGGAGACGTGGAATGTGGGGTGGATCCGCATGTGGCGGGGAAGTTTCAGTCGTACCGACGTGGGGTTGATGATCTTCTCGACGGTGTAGGGGCCGATGAAGCGGGGGGAGAGTTTCCGAGACTCGACACGCAAGGGGATGTGAAGGGTGGACAACCAGACAGCTTGACCAGGAGCATAGGGGGGGGCCGGTCTTCTACGACGATCGGCCGACTGCTGGTTGGCGTCCCGAGTGCGCAGGAGGGTGGTCCTGGTGGAGCGCCAGAGTCTTCGGCACCTGCGAAGGTGGTGCCCAACAGAGGGGACTGCCACATCGGCTTCTTGTTCGGGGAACAGTGGTGGCTGGTAGCCTAAGGAGGCCTCGAAGGGGGACAATCCTGTGGCAGATGACACCAGAGAGTTGTGGGCATACTCGACCCAGGCCAGGTGGGAGCTCCAGGCCTTGGGGTTGCGAGCAGCCATGCACCGTAAGGCCGACTCCAGGCCCTGGTTGGTCCTCTCCGCCTGACCGTTGGACTGTGGGTGGAAGCCGGAGGACAAGCTGACTGTGGCGCCCAGTGCCCTGCAGAAGGCCTTCCAAACCTGGGAGGTGAATTGGGGTCCTCGGTCTGACACAATGTCCAATGGTATTCCATGAACGCGAAAAACTAGATTAACTAAAAGTTCTGCTGTTTGGAAGGCTGTGGGGAGCTTCGGCAGAGCAGCAAAATGTACGGCCTTGGAAAACCGGTCAACGATGGTGAGGATGACTGTGTTCCCGTTGGAATCCGGAAGGCCCGTGACGAAGTCCAAGGCAATATGGGACCATGGGCGACTCGGGATAGGGAGAGGCTGAAGTAGCCCCGCAGGAGATTGATGGGATGCTTTGCTGCGTGCACAGGTGGTACAGGCCGCCACAAATTCCCCAACATCCTTCTCCAAGGATGGCCACCAGAAATGCCTCTTTAGGAAGGATAAGGTACGACTAGTCCCGGGATGGCAGGCGACGCGGGACTCATGGGCCCATTGAAGGACCGGCGAGCGAGCTGTGGCCGGGACGAAGAGACGGGTTTGGGTTCCTGTCCTGGGGTCTGGTTCCTGGGCCTGGGCTTCGGTGACTAGACGACGAACGTCCCAAGTGAGGAGCCCAACAAGTCGACTCGGCGGGAGGATAGTCTCGGAAGAGGTGAGGGCTTCCTTCGGGGCAAACTGGCGAGAGAGGGCGTCCGGTTTGATGTTCCGGGATCCAGGCCGGTAGGTCAAAGTAAAATCAAAACGGGCGAAGAACAGTGCCCATCTGGCTTGCCTGGCGTTCAGCCTCTTTGCCGTCTGGACGTAAGACAAATTCTTGTGGTCCGTCCAGACGACAAAGGGCTGAGCGGCCCCCTCCAGCCAGTGCCTCCACTCCTCCAAGGCCAGTTTCACCGCCAGTAGCTCACGGTCCCCGACATCGTAATTGGCCTCAGCTGAAGAAAGGCGACGTGAAAAAAAAGCACAAGGGTGCAGAGGGTTCTCGGGACTCACCCGCTGGGAGAGCACAGCCCCTACCCCAGTATCGGATGCATCCACCTCCACCACGAACTGCTTGTCGGGGTCGGGCTGGATGAGGATGGGGGCGGAAGTGAACAAAGTCTTGAGCCGGAGGAAAGCTTCCTCTGCCTCCCGGGGCCAGGTGAAGGAAATCTTAGTCGAGGTGAGGCGAGTGAGGGGTGCTGCCACGTGGCTGTAGTTTCGGATGAATCGTCGGTAGAAGTTAGCGAAACCCAGGAAGCGTTGGAGCTCCTTCCGAGTGGTAGGGGTAGGCCACTCTGTGACCGCTCGGATGTTGTGGGGGTCGGCTCTAACCTGGCCGCTCTCCAGAACGACCCCGAGGAATTCCACAGAGTCGACGTGGAACTCACACTTCTCGACCTTGACGAACAATCTGTTCTCTAATAACCGAGAGAGGACCCTCCGGACATGCGCTCCGTGTTCTTCCCGGGACTTGGAAAAAATCAAGATGTCGTCAAGGTAGACGAACACGAACCGGTTGAGGAAGTCTCTGAGCACATCGTTGACCAAGGCTTGGAAGACTGCTGGGGCGTTACAAAGCCCGAAGGGCATTACGAGGTACTCGAAGTGGCCGAGCGGGGTGTTGAACGCCGTCTTCCACTCGTCGCCTTCTCGGATCCGCACCAGGTGATACGCGTTACGCAGGTCCAACTTTGTGAAGATGGTAGCACTGTGCAGGGGTTCAAAGGCCGACGACATCAACGGCAGGGGATACCGGTTCTTGACCGTGATCTGGTTGAGGCCCCGGTAGTCGATGCATGGCCGCAGGGTCTTATCCTTCTTTTCGACAAAAAAGAAACCAGCTCCTACGGGAGATGATGAGGGGCGGATGATTCCGGCGGCCAGAGACTCCGAGATGTAGCTCTCCATCGTGCTCCTCTCAGCACGAGAGAGGTTATAGAGCCGACTGGTAGGCAGTGGGGCACCAGGCAGCAAGTCGATGGCACAATCGTAGGGTCGGTGAGGGGGTAGAGACTGGGCCCGGTACTTGCTGAACACCTCGCGGAGGAAGTGGTACTCCCGGGGCACCTTGGACAGGTCAGGGGATGCTGCAGAGGGGGTGGTGCTTGTCCCGTTCCCCGGCTGAGGGATGGCGGAGACCAGACAATTGGCGTGGCAAAAGTCGCTCCAAGCCACAACTCGTCCACGAGCCCAGTCGATGTGGGGGTTGTGACGTGCCAACCAGGGGTAGCCTAGGACCAGGGGGGTCTGAGGAGCTTTGATAACTACGAAGGAGAGGGTCTCCCGGTGGTTTCCTGAGAGGATCAGGGACAAAGGCGCGGTACGGTGGGTCACCCGGGCAATGATCCGTCCATCCAGGGCTCGCGCAGTGATAGGAGGGTCCAGGGGCTCCAGGGTCCCCCCCAGCTGACTTGCCAGCCCTTCGTCTAACAGGTTGTCCTCCGCACCCGAGTCCACCAAGGCCTGGAGAGGGACCGAGCAGCCATGGCAACAAAGGGTTGCCTGCATGCGGAGGTGGCGTTGCTGGGAGGATTGGGATAGTTGTGGGAGGGGGGATAGCTGAGAGTCGCCCGCCAGTACCCCCACGGCTACTGACGGGCGCCCTCTTTTGGCCGGACAGGGCATGCCCGGAGAATATGGCCTGCCTGACCACAATAAAGGCATTGCCCGGCCCTGAAGCGGTTAGCCCGCTCCTGGGGGGTTAACCGGGCACGCCCCAACTGCATGGGTTCAGGCATTGGTACTAAGGGTATAGGGGCAACACTGGAGGCACCTGAGGGCTCTGAGGGGCTCGAACAGGTCAAAGGGGAAGGTAGCCTGGAACCGGTTCTGGCCGCCCTTTCATGGCGGCGGCTGCGGAGGCGGTTATCCAAGCGGATGGCCAGAGCTACCAGGGAGTGGAGGTCGGGGCTCTCGTCCCTTGCCGCCAACTCATCCCTCAGGGAGTCGATGAGACCTTGCCGGAAAGCCTCCCGGAGGGCCTCGTCGTTCCACCCCGAGTCGGCGGCCAAGGTCCAGAACTCAATAGAATAATCAGCCACGGACCGGGAACCTTGGTGCAGGGAAAATAGTCGGGAAGAGGCACTCCCCGAATAATCCGGGTGGTCAAACACTGTCCTGAACCGGGCGAGGAAGTCAACAAACGAGCCCTCTCGAGGGTCCGTCTGTGACTGTACCGCTTCGGCCCAGGTCAGGGCCCTGCCTCTCAGGTGACCAATAATAAAGGCCACCTTACTGGCCTCGGTGGCAAAGGTAGTGGGACGCTGACGGAAAATGGATTCGCATTGGAACAAAAACCCTCTGCACCTCTCCAGGTCTCCACAGAAGGGCTCGGGGTTGGGGACAGGTGTTTCCACGGAGGACCCTGGAACCACGGGACCCGTCGGAGGTACGACCGGAACCTGGGAAGGAGCAAGAGGTACAGGATTAGGAGGTATTAGACATACTACCTGCTGGGTCAAGTCAGCGAGCTGCTGGCTGAGTGTCCCCAGCATCTGGTTATGGCGGATAAGGATCCCCTCAACCGTTTGTGCACCCGTGGGTTCCATGGTGGCCAGATTGTACTGTTAGGGTTAGTTAATAACCCACCAAAGACTAGGGGGGAACCCAAAGGCGAGTGCACAAACAACAAAACCCAGAAGTGATAATACGATATTTTATTTAAACAAATAATAAATAAACGACAAAAAACAAACAACCAAAAAGATAACAGAAAACGAGAGGGGAGCGGCAGGAGCGGTACTGGAAGCGCCGGGGAACTGCAGGGCGGACTGATGACCAGGAGTGATGAACCGGAATGCAGGATGACCAGGAATGGCAGGAGAACCAGGAATGGCAGGAACGCAGGAGAACCAAGAACGGCAGGAATGCAGGATGACCAGGAACGGCGGAACGGCAGGAAAACCAGGAACGGCAGGAACACAGGAGAACCAGGAACGGCAGGAACATAGGAGAACCAGGAACGGCAGGAACACAGGAAACCAGGAACGGCAGGAACGCAGGAACGGGGGGAAGGTCGTATGGCAAGCAGACAATCTGGCGACGAGTGAGAGAAAAGCCGGCGTTTAAATGCAGGAGTTGATGAGATGAGGAATGAGGCGCAGGTGTGTGAGGGGTCCGCCCTCCAGCGATCTATTGGCTGGTACCGCAGCAACCTCCGAAAACAGTACCGCTCCAGGCCGCTAGGGGGAGAAGGGAGCAAAACGGGAAAACAAACGCAAACCACCACCAAGAACAAAAGCGATCGGGGAAACTAAAGAAAACGGAGAAATACAAAATACAAACAGGAATAAAAACAAAACGCTGGGAAACCCTGAAAATGAAAGGTAAGTGCTGGCGGATCCTAACAGTTTAGTTCTGTACTTTAGACTCTCAGCCACACCTCAAGCTAGGAATCAGTGGTATGACGGTACATTCGGTATACCATCTTTGATAACTCATACGGCATGGATTTTTATATAACGTCATACCGTAACATAGTTCATTTTAACAGCTGTAGGCTTTAAACGGCAGCAAATCATATAATATTGTTCACCGCGAAAAGCGCTACAGAGCGTTGTGCAGATTAGATACAGCTCATGAGTTAGCTCACTGGTAGTTTGTTTGTTTATTAGGATTTTAACAACATGTTTTACACTTTTGGTTACATTTATGACAGAAACGGTAGTTACTCATTACACAAGATTCATCAGTTCACAAGATTATATTGAACACAGTCATGGACAATTTAGTATCTCCAATTCACCTCACTTGCATGTCTTTGGACTGTGGGAGGAAACCGGAGCTCCCGGAGTAAACCCACGCAGACACGGGGAGAACATGCAAACTCCACACAGAAAGGACCCGGACCGCCGCACCTGGGGATCAAAGCCAGGACCTTCTTGCTGTGAGGTGACAGTGCTACCCACTTAGCCACCGTGCTGCCCGCTCGCTGGTAGCATTAGCATGACAGTGTTAACAGATAAGAGAGGTTTCCTCAATATGGTGAAAAAAAAAACAGATGGAGGATGAAGAGAGGAAGACCAAATATGTACCGAAAGAACCTGCCAAAGAAACGAGGTGTGTCTGCAGTTTAGAACAGACTAAAACACCATATACTGCACGGTTTGTCAAGCCACGGCTGTTATAAACAATGACATTACGAACGCAGTAACAATCCACATATGAAAGGACTCGATTCCTCTATAGACAGTCGAGAAAGAAGTTTTCAGAGCAATAATTAAAACACTGGATTCCAGGTATGTTGTACAGGGCGAAAAATACTTCATGTTAGTCGCTACTTCAACGATATAAGCGAACTGGAATCAGAGATATTTGAAGTCATCCACTTTTCTACAACAGACCAGACAAGTTGTACAGTGGAGTTCGCCAGTTTTATTTGTTAACGGGAGAGCTAACGGTAATTGTACAATACTTACAGTACTGATTCCATCATATATTGTGTCATTTTGTGGGGACAAGCCAAGCTTGTAGTACTGAAAACCTTCATTATATACATGGTGAAATTAAAACTTTTTATATTCTATGTACTTATGACAGTAAAATCAGCCACAGACATATAAAAAGTCCCAGTCATACAAAAAATATAACATATCGTGATATACCCTGAAACCGCCAGAATCTTAAAAAATATCCTGATACAAATTTTTGGTCATACCGCCCAGCCCTACCTCAAGCACAGTATGACTAAGGATTTGATGCACAAAACAGCATAATACTAATATTCAGGTTATATTAAGCATAAAATACAATTTTTCTATAACAAAGCAACTGGAAGATCAGACACTGATGTTGGACTAAAAGGTCTGGCTAGCATTGCTTTGTGGAAGAAATAAATGCCAGTCGTTCAACAAAAACTTGACCTCTCAACATACATGCAGGTGAATAAAGAAATAAAGAAGAATTATAGTATATGACATGGACAGGATTAAAGGCACCCTTCTCTAATACTTGGTTCTCTCAGGATGGCCAGAGGATAAATTTCCCAGGACTAGCGGCCTTTACGGGGTGTTTTCTACCTTTCGCCCAATGAATCTGACCTACCTAAAATAACAGACAAGAAATAAAATAGTTTATTGATTATTTGCTCTTTGGTTACCTTCCTATTTATTCTTATCAAATTACTAAATTAGGGTTGTTTTATTAAAACGTCGTCCAATTTTTACCCGATTGCGTTATGCTTCCTCTCTACTGGTGCTGACCCCCGGCCCGACTGAGGAGAGCGAACTGACACACGCCCCCTCCGACACGTGAGCAGTAGCTGACTGCATCTTTTCACCTACACGAGGTGAGTTCATATGCGATCAGCCTTGTGCACGGAGAGCCACACCCTGATCAGCATTATTCCTCTACTCTGTGCAGACGCCATCAATCAGCCAGCAGAGGTTGTAATTGCATCAGTTATGAGGTCCCTATACGACTCCCTCCCTGGATAAACAACAGCCAAATGTTGTTCATATAGCTGCCCAGCCCAGCACAGCCACATGGCATTCAAAATACGATATATTCAAAATCCCAGCTCTGGTGTGCTAGTGTATTTCACTGCTGCGCCACCTGTAAAGTTTTATTTATTTATTTAGTTTGTTTCACAGCCATAATGGCATTATCAGTGATCATAATATCAGATGTGGATTATACACACAGGAATTGTGACCAAAAGGAAATGACTAAGAATTGACACTTTTACAGGGCCTTATTGTTTCTTAGCTACAAAAGGCATGTACGTGAGCAGGGAGGCAGCAACTTCACCCATCGTTCACTCGCCCACTAAAAGAAGCACAGTGAAAGGCACACTTTCATTAATGCATGCTGAAAGAAACACATACAATTCAGTATTACACAAAACATTACCATGACATTCTCATTAAACATACTGGATAAAAGGATTTGCTAGTTAATTAGCATTCCTCCCTCACCAGCTACAATTCTATTGAAAAGCTTTTTTTTTTTTTTTTTTTTTACAAGGACGTGCCTAATGTGAGATTTATCAATGCTTATATATGCACAACAAGACTTTTAATAATTCTTCTCAGAGATTTAAAAGCTTGGCAGGGAAACATTACTCGTGTTTAGGTGGAAAATAAAGAAGAACAAAACTTGACAGTGACATGTTTAAAAGGCTTTTTGAATTTGTCGGAGGTGCCCTACATTTTGCCATGCTGGGTAATAAAATCAAAGAACATCAACCAACACATACACTTCACAAACAAGCTGCCTTGTAAAACTGCATTATTCCAAATGAAAAGCTTGTTTAAGTTGTACGTCTTTTGTTTACATACACATCATAACAGTTTTGAAATATTAATGATTTCTTGAAATTCCTTGATTTAATGAACTCTTCTTTTTGGTCTAAAATATACATACAGCAACAGGATTTATATGAAGGATTAAAGCTAAACTGTTATATCATGTTGATCAATGCACCAGTAAATAACAGGTCTGCCAAGAAACAGAAGCTGCTCAACCATGACTGACACTGTTCACAGTCAGGTGTGCAATACATTATTCAGAAGCTGGAGCTTAAAAAGCTGCTAGAAGAAGAAAAAAACGCCACTGAAATAAACAGAATCAGAAATTGCAGAAATCTTTTTTTTTTTTAAATAATGTAGTTTAAACTGTAATGGTTTATACATAAATAATATGCAATATATAAGATAAGACTTTATTAATCGCCTCAGGGAAATTAATTTGTTACAGCAGTACACGAGAAAGGTACTAAAAACAGAAATAAGTTGTTGTCACACTGCTAGCCTTGGTGTGCTTATATGTGCCACGCCCCTCTTCTCCGTGAGCACACTCACTCCTGCCAGGCCTCACTCCTGATTGGTCCCCCTGAGCAATCAGCCCCAGCTGTTCCTAATCAGGGACCAGTTTAAAAAGGAGAGCTGAGGAACAGGCTGGCAGGGGTTATTTTGGTTTATGGTGGTTATTTTCCAGTGTCCCTAGCCTGTGTTTAGCCAATGTCCCTAGCCTGTGTTTAGCCAATGTCCCTAGCTTATGTTTAGTTTGTGTTCCTAGCCTGTGTTTAGCCAGTGTTCCTAGCCTGCGTTTAGCCAGTGTTCCTAGCCTGTGTTTAGCCAGTGTTCCTAGCCTGCGTTTAGCCAGTGTTCCTAGCCTGCGTTTAGCCAGTGTTCCTAGCCTGCGTTTAGCCAGTGTTCCTAGCCTGTGTTTAGCCAATGTCCCTAGCTTATGTTTAGTTTGTGTTCCTAGCCTGTGTTTAGCCAGTGTTCCTAGCCTGCGTTTAGCCAGTGTTCCTAGCTTATGTTTAGTTTGTGTTCCTAGCCTGTGTTTAGCCAGTGTTCCTAGCCTGTGTTTAGTTTGTGTTCCTAGCCTGTGTTTAGCCAGTGTTCCTAGCCTGCGTTTAGCCAGTGTTCCTAGCTTATGTTTAGTTTGTGTTCCTAGCCTGTGTCTAGCCAGTGTTCCTAGCCTGTGTTTAGCCAGTGTTCCTAGCCTGTGTTTAGCCAGTGTTCCTAGCCTGTGTTTAGCCAGTGTTCCTAGCCTGTGTTTAGCCAATGTCCCTAGCTTATGTTTAGTTTGTGTTCCTAGCCTGTGTTTAGCCAGTGTTCCTAGCTTATGTTTAGTTTGTGTTCCTAGCCTGTGTTTAGCCAGTGTTCCTAGCCTGTGTTTAGCCAGTGTTCCTAGCCTGTGTTTAGCCAATGTTCCTAGCTTATGTTTAGCCTATGTTCCTAACCTATGTTTAGTCTGTATCCCTAGTTTATATTCCCACTCCGTGTTCCCAGTCTGTGTTCCCAGTCCGTGTACCTAGTTCATGTTCCATACTCTTGTCATTCCCTTGTTTAGTTCATTAATAAATATCTTGCCCTACATCTCTGCGTGTGTGTCCGCCCCCTTTGTCTTGTCTTTGTTTAGTCCTTAGCCCCACCGTGACATAATAACCCCTCCCTAGGACACAGCGAGATGTTTAGTCTTAGGAATTTTCCGGAGTTTGACTCCATGAGGTTTCCTCTAATCTTCTTACTTTACAAGCCAGCTCCCTATGATGGAAGTGACCTTTTGGTTGAGGGCTTTCTGCTTCAGAGCCAGCTCTACCTGCAAAACCTTCTCGACCCGCAGCCTTCTGAAACACAAAAGGTGATGTTCATGATGTCTAGGCTGAAGGGTGCTGTGCGAGAATGGGCGAGGCAGCTCTGGACTGAGAAGGGAGCAGTGCTGAACTCTGTGCAAGAGTTTGAGGGCCTCATGCGAGCTCAATTTTCTCGTCGTCACCCCAAGGGCTCCAGGGGTCTTTTTGTTTGTTCACCGGCCCCAGTGCCGTGTTCTCAAGTTCGAGTCAGTCCTAGGCCGAGTTCGTCTGTCCAAGTCTGTCCAATGTCTCCAAGGTCCAAACAGCTGACTTCTGACGCATATCCAGGGTCCAAGCAGCTGATTTCGGACGCCTCTCCAGTGTTTTCGCAGCTGAGTCCAGTTTCTCCAGGGTCCACACAGCTGAATGACGTTTCTCCAGTGTTTTCCCAAGTGACTTCGGACGCCTCTACACGGTCCTCACAGCTGAGTGATGTTTCTCCAGTGTTTTCGCAGCTAACCCCGGACGCCTCTCCAGGGTCCTCACAGCTGAGTGACGTTTCTCTAGTGTTTTCGCAGCTGACTTCGGACGCCTCTCCAGGGTCCTCGCAGCTGAATGACGTTTCTCCAGTGTTTTCTCAAGTGACTTCGGACGCCTCTCCAGGGTCCTCACCGTTGTTTCAAGGAGTTTCTCAAGGATTTTTGCAGCTGACTTCGGACGCCTCTCCAGGGTCCACGCAGCTGAATGACGTTTCTCTAGTGTTTTCGCAAGTAACTTCGGACACCTCTCCAGGGTCCTCACAGCTGAGTGATGTTTCTCTAGTGTTTTCGCAAGTGACTTCGGACGCCTCTCCAGGGTCCTCACAACTGAGTGATGTTTCTCTAGTGTTTTCGCAGCTGACTTTGGACGCCTCTCCAGGGTCCTCGCAGCTGACTGACGTTTCTCCAGTATTTTCGCAGCTGACTTTGGACACCACTCCAGAGTCCTCACAGCTGAATCAAGGAGATTCTCAAGGATTTGTGCAGCTGATTAATGACGTTTCTCCAGTGTTTTTGCAGCTGACTCCGGACGCCTCTTCTCAAGGGTCCACGCAGCTGACTCCGGACGCCTCTTCGCCAGGCTCCACGCAGCTGATTCCGGACGCCTCTTCTCAAGAGTCCACACAGCTGACTCCGGACGCCTCTTCTCAAGGGTCCTCTCAGCTGACTCCCGAAGCCTTACCGCAGCTGACTCCCGAAGCCTCTTCGCCAGGCTCACCGCAGCTGACTCCCGAAGCCTCTTCGCCAGGCTCACCGCAGCTGACTCCCGAAGCCTCTTCGCCAGGCTCACCGCAGCTGACTCCCGAAGCCTCTTCGCCAGGCTCACCGCAGCTGACTCCCGAAGCCTCTTCGCCAGGCTCACCGCAGCTGACTCCCGAAGCCTCTTCGCCAGGCTCACCGCAGCTGACTCCCGAAGCCTCTTCGCCAGGCTCACCGCAGCTGACTCCCGAAGCCTCTTCGCCAGGCTCACCGCAGCTGACTCCCGAAGCCTCTTCGCCAGGCTCACCGCAGTTGATTTCTGTTCCTGAGTTGGTGCCCCCTGATGGCACTCCTGTTCCTGAGTTGGTGTCCTCCGACGGCACTTCTGTTCCTGAGTTGGTGTCCTCCGACGGCACTTCTGTTCCCGAGTTGGTGTCCTCCGACGGCACTTCTGTTCCCGAGTTGGTGTCCTCCGACGGCACTTCTGTTCCCGAGTTGGTGTCCTCCGACGGCACTTCTGTTCCCGAGTTGGTGTCCTCCGACGGCACTTCTGTTCCCGAGTTGGTGTCCTCCGACGGCACTTCTGTTCCCGAGTTGGTGTCCTCCGATGGCGCTCCTGTTCCTGAGTTGGCGCCCCCTGATGGCGCTCCTGTTCCAGAGTTGGAGTCCTTTGATGGTGCTTCTGTTCCCGAGTTGGTGTCCTCCGACGGCACTTCTGTTCCCGAGTTGGTGTCCTCCGACGGCACTTCTGTTCCCGAGTTGGTGTCCTCCGACGGCACTTCTGTTCCCGAGTTGGTGTCCTCCGACGGCACTTCTGTTCCCGAGTTGGTGTCCTCCGACGGCACTTCTGTTCCCGAGTTGGTGTCCTCCGACGGCACTTCTGTTCCCGAGTTGGTGTCCTCCGACGGCACTTCTGTTCCCGAGTTGGTGTCCTCCGATGGCGCTCCTGTTCCTGAGTTGGCGCCCCCTGATGGCGCTCCTGTTCCAGAGTTGGAGTCCTTTGATGGTGCTTCTGTTCCCGAGTTGGTGTCCTCCGACGGCACTTCTGTTCCCGAGTTGGTGTCCTCCGACGGCACTTCTGTTCCCGAGTTGGTGTCCTCCGACGGCACTTCTGTTCCCGAGTTGGTGTCCTCCGACGGCACTTCTGTTCCCGAGTTGGTGTCCTCCGACGGCACTTCTGTTCCCGAGTTGGTGTCCTCCGACGGCACTTCTGTTCCCGAGTTGGTGTCCTCCGATGGCGCTCCTGTTCCTGAGTTGGCGCCCCCTGATGGCGCTCCTGTTCCAGAGTTGGAGTCCTTTGATGGTGCTTCTGTTCCCGAGTTGGCGCCCTCCGATGGCGCTCTTGTTCCCGAGTCGGTGCCCCCTGATGGCACTCCTGTCTCCAAAGGCGCTCCTGTCAAGTCAGCACCCCCTGAGGGTGCTCCTGGTTCTTTATCAGCACCCACCGACGGCGCATCTGAACTTTTGTCATGCCTGCCTGAGGACATTTTTAATGACTTCAAATTTACCCCGCAGGGCCCAGGACCTCCTTGTTTTTGTTTTTTTTAGGCACTCCAGGTGTAGTGCCTTTGGGAGGGGCATCTGTCACACTGCTAGCCTTGGTGTGCTTATATGTGCCACGCCCCTCTTCTCCGTGAGCACACTCACTCCTGCCAGGCCTCACTCCTGATTGGTCCCCCTGAGCAATCAGCCCCAGCTGTTCCTAATCAGGGACCAGTTTAAAAAGGAGAGCTGAGGAACAGGCTGGCAGGGGTTATTTTGGTTTATGGTGGTTATTTTCCTGTGTTCCTAGCCTGTGTTTAGCCAGTGTTCCTAGCCTGTGTTTAGCCAGTGTTCCTAGCCTGTGTTTAGCCAGTGTTCCTAGCCTGCGTTTAGCCAGTGTTCCTAGCCTGCGTTTAGCCAGTGTTCCTAGCCTGTGTTTAGCCAATGTCCCTAGCTTATGTTTAGTTTGTGTTCCTAGCCTGTGTTTGGCTAAACGCAGGCTAGGAACACTGGCTAAACACAGGCTAGGAACACTGGCTAAACACAGGCTAGGAACACAAACTAAACATAAGCTAGGAACACTGGCTAAACGCAGGCTAGGAACACTGGCTAGTGTTCCTAGCTTATGTTTAGTTTGTGTTCCTAGCCTGTGTTTAGCCAGTGTTCCTAGCCTGTGTTTAGCCAGTGTTCCTAGCCTGTGTTTAGCCAGTGTTCCTAGCCTGCGTTTAGCCAGTGTTCCTAGCTTATGTTTAGTTTGTGTTCCTAGCCTGTGTCTAGCCAGTGTTCCTAGCCTGTGTTTAGCCAGTGTTCCTAGCCTGTGTTTAGCCAGTGTTCCTAGCCTGTGTTTAGCCAATGTTCCTAGCTTATGTTTAGCCTATGTTCCTAACCTATGTTTAGTCTGTATCCCTAGTTTATATTCCCAGTCCGTGTTCCCAGTCTGTGTTCCCAGTCCGTGTACCTAGTTCATGTTCCATACTCTTGTCATTCCCTTGTTTAGTTCATTAATAAATATCTTGCCCTACATCTCTGCGTGTGTGTCCGCCCCCTTTGTCTTGTCTTTGTTTAGTCCTTAGCCCCACCGTGACAGTTGTCTGCTACAATTTACATGTATAATATGTGTAATATATTACAACCCCAAATCAGAAGACGTTGGGACAGTATGGAAAATGCACATAAAATAATATGCAGTGTTCCTTACATTTACTTTGACTTTTATTTGATTGCAGACAGTTTGAACCCGAGATATTTCATGTTTTGTCTGCTTGACTTCATTTCATTTCTTAATTCCAGCATCCAGACCTGCAACACATTCCAAAAAAAGTTGGGACAGGGGCAATTTAGGGCTAGTAAAGAGGTGAAAAAACTAAATAATGATGTGATTCCAAACAGGTGATGTCAACAGGTGATTGTTATCATGGTTTGGTACAAAAGCATCATCCAGGAAAGGCTGAGTCTTTGATGAGCAAAGATGATCAGAGGATCTCCAGTTTGTCAACAAATACGTGGGAAAATTATTGAAATGTTTAAAAACAATGTACCTCAAAGAAAGATGGGAAGGGATTTGCATATTTCTCCCTCTACAGTGCATAATATCATTAAACCATTCAAGGTATTTAGTGGAATTTCAGTGCATAAAGGCCAAGGGCGCAAGCTTAAGCTGAATGCTCGTGATCTTTAGCCCCTCAGATGGCACTGCATCAAGAACCGCCACTCAACAATAGCTGATATAACCACATGGTCAAGGAATTACTTTGGCAAACTTTTGTCAAGCACTACAATCCAGAGTTACATGCACAAATGTCACTTAAAACTTTACTGTGGAAAAAAGAAGCTTGTTAACCATGTCCAGAAGCGGCGTCGACTTCACTGGGCTTGGAGGCATCTAGGATGAACCATCACACAGTGGAAACGTGTATTGTGGTCAGATGAATCAGCATTTCAAGGAAAGGACCATCCAAACTGTTATCAGCAACAAGTCCAAAAGCCAGGGTCTGTCATGGTATGGGGTCGTGTCAATGCTCTTGGCAAAGGTCATTTACATTTCTGTGATGGCAGCATTAATGCAGAAAAGTACATTGAGATCTTAGAGCAACACATGCTGCCTTCAAGACGTCATCCTTTCCAGGGACGTCCATGTATTTTTCAACAAGACAATGCAAAACCAAATGCTGCACACATTACAGATGCATGGCTGCAGAAGAAGAGAGTACTGGTGCTGAACTGGCCTGCCTGCAGTCCTGACCTGTCCCCAATAGAGAATGTGTGGAGAATTTTGAAACGAAAATTGCGACAGCGAAGACCCCGTAATGTTGCACATCTTAAGACGTGTTTGCAGGAAGAATGGGACAAGATAAAAGCTGAAACACTAAATCACTTGGTATCCTTGGTGCCAAAACGTCTTTATAATGTGGTGAAAAAGAAACAGCAACATTACAAAGTGTTAAATGCATATGCATATATGTAGTATACATATATGTTATTTCCCTTTGTATTGCACTTATTGTTGGTGGTCATCATTATGTAGGGATATTATAAAGTCCAATAAATGGTAATTGGTTATAAGGACTGGTTGTTGTAGACCCGGATGGCTACTGGAATATGGGTGCATTATAGTTGACGCAGTGATAAATTTCGCTAGCACACTACTGCTGGGATCCATGGTTTGAGTGTTATCTGCCAGTTGGGTGTCTACATACAGATATAACTGTCCATGTATGTGTGGGACTTAGAGGCTCCATGATGGATTGGTGTCCTGTCTAGGGTATTTTACTGTATTGTGACCAGTTATTCCTGATAAAAACTGGACCCACTATGACCCTGACCAGGATGAAGTGGATGGTTAAAAATGAAAATGACCCAAAAATAATATAAATTAGGTTTATCATTAAATAACTCTTGGTTTTACCATAATCTGTAGATCTGTCTGTTAGTTTTGACTACCTCAAGGGCTTTTTCTAGGGTTTCCAGATTTCAGCTGTTTACCAGACATGAATGGAAGTGTTCTATTGGTCTACCTGCATTTTATTACCTAACATTAAAGCAAAATTGTAGTCTTTCATTATAATTTTGGAATTTAATACATAACTGGTATAGCAAATCCTAAAAAGAAAGCAGTGGAGGATTTAACAGAGCACTTCTCTACACTATCTAGTCATATTTATATACATCTATCTATAGCTGCAGCCTGTGAAAGGTTATTTTATGCTATACATGTTCAATTCTTGGCAGGGTGTATTGTACAGCTTCTGTATTTTTTTTCTTTTTTTACCGAGCTGTTTTGGCTTCTGCTTCACAGTGACACTTGCAGTTGACAGCTTTGCTTTGTCAAAAAACACTATTAAATGGATTTTACTTATTATTCATTTGCACATAGAATAATAATACAAAAAAAACCCATCTATTTGCATTAAATTAAAAGACTCTAAACTTTTATATGAATTGTTTGGAAGATATTTAACCATTTACTGATTATTAATTTTTTAAATATAAATAAACTGCCATACAGCAAGTAACCTGGTACTATATAAAAACCACCTGAATCAAATTGCTTCCAGTTACACAATAACTCATTTGTGTTCCTGTACAGTGTTAGAATTTTTGTTAATAATTAAGGTGTCAGGGCACCCAGGTAGCGCAGCGGGATATTCCGCAAGCACACCAGCGCCGAGATTCTGAACTCCTTGGTTCGAAACTCGATGTTGCCACCAGTCTGCTGGGTGCCATTTAGCGGACATAATGGGAAGTGCCTGCAGCAGACATGTTTTTGCTAGGGCGGGATGCCCGGACTGTGTGGGTGGGGTCTTTAAAACGCTGTGTAAGGTCCCTAATTGGCAGATAGAGAGGAGCCTGTACAGAGTGCATAGGTGAAAAGGGTTCTGCCCATCTTGATTGCAATCAGGGATCCCCCTGCAGCGGGGATTGCTAAATTGGCAGAAAATGGGAGAAAATGCAGCAATAAAATAGAAAAAAAAAATTAAGGGGTCAAATTACATTTTTACCACTTCAGATTCTAGATAAAAAAAAAATGCACTAGATTTGAAATATACACTACAAGGCCAATGTATTTTTATGAACCCTTTATTTATTTATTTTTATCCTGGTCAGGGTCAATCTGTGTCATCTGACAGTCCTAAAAAAGCTTTTTATTTTGACTCACTACAATACCTGCATTTGTCTATGGAACCTGCATGGCTGTTCACATGGATAGGATAATTGTTGATATGTAGCATGCACTGTTTGTTTACATTTGTTATTAATTTTATATATGGCTAAAAAATTTCCTTAAACCCTTTGCCAAAACAGTGTTATAAGAATGTTATTAACTTGTTAAAAGCAGTTGTCATGGTTGCTATTATAGTAATATGATCACAGCTTATTTTTCATGCTAATGATCACTTATGATGTATGTATGTCAGTGTCATGTCGGCGAGATCCTGTTAATTAATGCTAGTCTGGCATTGTGTAATGCAGTGTGTGTGTGTGTGTGTGTGTGCGGATGGAGCGTGAACAGAGACGGTCGGCTCCTCCTCTGCTGCCCAAAGATGGCAGTGTGTGCCTGCAGGGGAGTGAGAAGAACAGGTCATGAAAACAGGACGTTTATCCTCCATTAGAGAGCTGTTCCTGACAAAGTGCAGCTAGAGCAACTACAGAATACTAATAACACCGGCGCGCTCGCACACACCAACACGCACACACTTTCTCCATAACACACAATTGCGTTCATTTCACTGAGGTGAAAACAAGCATCTCGCGACAACAGCCAATAAACACTGTGCCGCTTTTTATCACTCTCTTTCTTTTACGGTCTTATTTTCTGCAACGCTAGGAGGTCGCCATCACATAAACACTCCCGCGCTGCACTCGGAGATGTTCACCCATTCATGCCTGTCATTCCATCAGCCCTTCATTCCATATTCAATTCCATCACAGGGCCAATTTCTGCTTTGCATTCGAGCATTGGTGAGATAAGACTTGCTTCATTTTGCATGAGGATCTGTCAGTGTGCCCACTCCAGTGCTGATCATCATTTCTGACAACTTTACCTTTTTCCCCATAATGCTTTGACCTCCTCTCAGTTTACATCAGCTTCATATTGCTACTTACTGTCAAGCAAGCTGCATATACTGTAAATTTTCTGTCACTTATGGAGGGAAGCTGTAATAGAAATTTTTTTTTACATGATCTGTATTGACAAGAGGTCACCAAGGGTTTATCTGAAATACACCTGCTTTTTCCTGGCTTCCAGTCCAGTGGAAATCTAATCAGGTATTTCCATTTCAAATGGGATGTTGGGATGTAGCAGGAGAGCCTTAATTCCCAGACATAATCTGTATTCGCTTTGTAAAATCCAATAAGTCAAACCACATGTGACTTATGCTTGAAAGTGTGGTTGATAGTGAATGCAGGTTCCTCATCATGTCCCTAAAGAGAGTAGGTCTACCCAGTGGGTCCACCCATCTTTACTTATAATCACTGAGCATTGTTTTGTACACCTAGTTTGTCATTTCCTCTCTACCCTGTTTATCGATACAAAAACACCATTATGTGACCACCACTGACTAAGTGCTGGACCATATTCAGGGCAGCAGTAAACGAAGTGACATGGCAGTCAGAATTCCACTAGTACAAATATATTAGTTAGATAGGAAAGCTGTTGTTTAAATGAATACTATTAAAACTATTACTAATTATTTTACTCATAAATGTTCTAACCCACAGACATATTTTTTTTCTCGGCTGCTCCCATATATAGGGGTCACCATAGTAGATCTGGACTGCATATTAGACTTGGCACAGTTTTTTTTACCCCGGATGCCCTTCCTGACACTATCCTCCTATTTCTATCTGGCCTTGGGACCTGCAATAAGAGCACACTTAAGTGTGTCTCCCAATGGCTAAAGTGCTTCTGCCACCCCTTTTCAGACATTAGCCAATCATGTCAATGCAGACTGCCTGATAACACCAATGAGATTTGAACCGTTGAACCTCAGTTCTAAGCAGTAGTTGGCTAGCGTATTTTGCCTCTGTAATCCAGGTTTGAAAAACTAAATGTTCACAGTGTCTTAAATTCACATTGTATCCCTTTTTCAACTCGAAATTGAGTCTGCATTATTAAAAATCTGATATATTTTCTATCACACCTGAATGTCTTGTTTTCATTTTCAACATCTCCAAAAATGTTTTTTGTTTTTTTGTTCATTATTTGTGTTTAGCTGTTGGAAAATGTTGATATTCAGTTCTAATTAAAGGCAATGTGCACACTATCCACAGACAAAAATGCACAAAATGCACAGATGGTAGCCATTACACTAATTGAATAAGCATGAATTAAAAGGATGGCAGTTGGTAGCACTGTTGCCTCACAGCAAGAAGGGCCTGGGTTCGATTCCATGGCTGGCCAGGTGTGGAGTTTGCATTTTCTCCCTGTGTCCAAGTGGGTTTCATCCAGGCAGGCGACCTGTCAAGGGTGTTTCTTGCCTTTTGCACAAAGGAGTCAGACCCTCCACAACGCTGGTCAGGATAAAGCGGTGGTAAAATAGACAAAAAATGAATGAATAAATAAATGAATGAATTAGAAAATAAGGTTGTTGTCACACCTGATCTAAATATTTAATTTTCATATTAATTCAAATAATTATTTCAGGGTTTGTTTAGTCATCATTGCAGGTGCATAAAATATACAAATAATTTATTTCAAAACAAGAGGTACGTCTCTTTATAATTTTTATTTAATTAATATATTGCCTATTTGCATATTTAATTAGGACGTCTTTGTTCCACTTACCAATGATTAACTGCTTCAGAGCAGCACTTCAGTTAAAACTCCACAGATCACAGGATCTTAAGCCCTATTTCTACTCGACAGAATGCAAAAAGCTCTGATGTAGATGCAGCAGACATGAGGTGAAGGTCTTATTCTATGTGACAGAGCAAACTATACAGCACAAAAGCTACTATTGTAAATTTTGAAGAGAGGTTGATTGCAGACACTGAAATAGGGCATGTACAGTACTGTACATAACTCACCGGGGTTACAAGAATATTAAACTCATCTCTGTGATGTTTTATAACTGGTCACACAGACGATCTTTTCCTCTGCTTTTTACAAGTACCAATATTCCGCTTCTTCAAGCAGCAGTGGGCACATTTTATGCTTGAAAAAGTTTAACATGGTCTAATATACCAAAGAATATTACATCTCTCTAACACACTGCTGCACATGCTGTCTTCTAACTACAGAACAATCCATGAATCTAAATATACACTATATGGCCAAATGTATTTGGACACCGACTTTAAAAACAAATGGAACCTCTGAGAGATCTTTTCAGATATAACTTTCTACTTTCCACAAATCAAAAAAGATAGGGACAGTATGGAAAATGCAAATAAAACAAGCTTTCATTTTTATTGCGGACAGATTGAACCCAAGACATTTTATGTTTTGTCTGGTCAACTTCATTTCATTTGTTAATATATGAGGGTTGTTCAAAAAGTTTCCACACTTTTTTAAAACTATTTATTAAGAATTTCAAAAACAAATTACATCGCTTTTCTATACAGTCACCTTCTGATGCATTGTTCCCAGCGTCGTACCAACTTTTTAATGCCATCAGCAAATAATGTTTTTGGTTGAGCACGTAGCCACTGATGCACAACTGCTTTCACATTATCATCACATGAAAAGCTTTTTCCCTTTAAAGCTTCTTTAAGTGGTTCAAAAAGGTGGAAATCAGATGGCATCAGTTCAGACTATAAACTCTCTCTCAGTCTCTCAGACGCAACCAATTGATAAACCTCCCACCCTCAATGTTTCCAACCAAAATATAAAAGTGCAGAAACTTTTTGAAGATCCCTCGTACATCCATGCCTGCATTTTAGGTCTGCAACGTTTTACAAATCGTAATGTTGCCATTCCTTCTTAGTTAAAAGACATTTTGGCACTAAGAATACAAAGCTATGAAGTGTTTCATGTATTATATTGACCCATTCTACCTGTCTTCAGGTGTGCAACAGTATGTGGTTGTTGTTGCACTCTTTTTTTTTTTTTTTTTTTTTTTTTTTATAAATTCAGTTTTGTCAGTGACAATTTAACCATTTTTGGTACATGGAGGGAGATGTTAGCTGGAATGCTAGCGGGTTGTGGCTAGGACTGCCACTAACGACTATTTTTGTATTGATTAATCTATGGACTATTTTATCGATTAGTAGATTAATCTAAATGATTAATTTTCCTCAAAAAAATTTAATTCAGAATCTCATTTTAGCTTCTTTTATTTTAACAACAGACTGTATGGCATAATAATATGGCACTAAAAGTAAATGTAAATATGCAGGGTTAATGTCCATATTATCAAATTCTCAAGTGCTCCATATGAAACAAAGTGCAACGTGTGTTTACGGTATTCCGTACACAAAGCAAAGTGCTTAAACTTATAGCAGAAATAAAATAGTTAGAGGTGGGCACGTCTCACTAAGTCCAACGTACAGTAACGACAGAATGAGCCCAGATTCTACCCTACACATTCACTCAAAACTTACTTTACATTCGAAGCAATGTAAACAATGTGGTGTTTCACATGAAAAGCTTTTTGTGCTTTGAGCATTGCGGCAACCGCAAAAATCGTGAGTCCAACGCAACAAAGTGTGTGATGGTCTAACTGAACTCGCTAAGAAATACGATATTCCAAAATCTCCACGATTAAGAATCTTAATAAAACAATATAGAAGTAACAGTTTTGCCGCATCTCATGTGCCCTAACTGAACTCGCTAAGGAATACGGGTTCCAAGATCTCCGTGATGAAGAAGCTTAATGAAACAATATAGGTGTAAAAGTTTTGCAGCGTCTCATGTGCCCTAACTGAACTCGCTAAGGAATACGGTATTCCAAGATCTCCGCAATTAAGAAGCTTAATGAAACAATACAGACGTGCAACATCGTGCTAGTGCTGCTATGGTATACCATCAAAGCTTTGTACAGTGTACAAACCACCTTTTTGCTGCAGACGTCATTTTTTAAGACTGCGCTTAATGCCGCCAACCAGTGACTCGACCAAATACGACTTGGGTCATGCACGCAGCAAGTAGTGCTGAGGGAATTATATGAATGGTTATATGAATGGAAACATTGTAGAAATTAAAAAGGATCATTTATAAACATAGTTTTAAAAACGATGCATCGACTTAAAATATTGATAACGACTCTAAGGTCAACCAATCGCAGCAGCCCTAGTTGTGGCGCCTCATCCTATTGGTTTGAATGGCCTGAGGCTAACTGTGTTAGCTTAGTAAGTAAAACTGTGGTGACATAATCACCATAATCACTGTTATGTAATCACAAGTAGTGTGTCTAAATAATCTGCCTTATGAGTCTGATGTCTATTAGAATCCTCGCTACTTAAGCAGCTGCCTAGGTAGTAGGCAGCAGGGTAGTTCAATCGGTTTTCAGACAGACCCATGAAGTTAACAATTAAGACAGGTGTCGACATATAGTGTCTGAATGGCTTGAAGCCATGTCTTTGTCAGTAAAATAACTGTATTTAAACAGAATTATAGTATGAAAAGGGCTTAAGTCATGCAGAAAACCTATTCCTAGTCAGCAGTCTGATTCTTACTGCTGGCTTCCCACAGCTTTTCTGGCTGACCTGTGCATGTTTGCACACCAATGAGACACCTGCCGATGTACACCGAGGTCTTGTTCGCCTCTCTATTGCGGTATTTGCTTGGATGTTTACATATTCGACTGGCTTATTGCTTTTCTCGCTTTTCTTCCTCATACCAGCTGTTTTTATTGTTTTTGCAATGAGGAGCATTATTTTTTTCCTTGTACATTTTTAAGGATGCAGTATATAAGCACATGCATAAAACATTTTTCGCATTAAGCGATGCTTTACTGCCAGTGTCAAATGAGTTTGAAAACAATGAGAGGAAGAAAGTAGTTTTGTGTCTTTAAAGGATTTATTTCAAATATGCAAATCTGTTGAAATTTGCTGGCGGGAGGCAGAGAGAGTCTCTCGTTTTGAAGGAATGCTTTAATGGTAGCTTTATGAGGCTTTTTTTTAGTCTGGGCTTTGTTCATTTCTTTTATTTACCTTGTAGCTTTCACCATCAGGCTTCTCTGGTGCAGAACAAAAGCCAAACAAACCTGGCCTTTACTGAGGAACGAGAATAGAGGTGATTTGCTGCTTGTCTCTGGACTGCAGAAGTGTATGCTGCTTAGAGGTTTGTATGTTCATCGCTTGAATTCCCCCCAGTCTGAGGTCTTCTCTTGGCTACAAATAACCATTCAAAAACGGGCAAGTTCTAAAGAAACATGTCTTCCAAGCGTGTCTTTCTCAGTTTTTAATTTTGGGTTCTATTGGATCTAGTCTTTGTTGAAGTGCTCTGCAAATATACACTCACCAACCACGTTATTTAGGTAAACCTATCTGTAATGTACATACATATACATTAGTTATTTTACAACCTACAACCTCCAAACAAATGAACAATGTGGGTAAACAACTACAATTTGTGGATATATTAACTGTAGTCCATGTGTTGCTTTGTACACTTTGTCACCCCTGTTCTCCTTTTATAAATCCATATGAATGCATACATTACATAACTAGTGAATACATGTGTTTCAGCTTGAATTATTAAATATAATATAGATAAAATCATTTACTGTCTGTTTTACCACTGTTTTATCCTAATTAGAGACATATTGGGTCTAATTTACTGGGCGAAAGGTCACCAGTCCATCACAGGGCACACACATTTACACTCAGGGCAATTATACAACCCCTGGCAAAAATTATGGAATCACCACTCTTGGAAGATGTTCTTTCAAATGTTTAATTTTGTAGAAAAAAAATTAATCACAGACATGCCACAAAACTATCATTTCTCAAACTGTCAACCCTCTGGCATTAAGAAACAATAAAAAAAGAAACAAATATAATAGTTGTGGTCAGTCACAATTGCTTTTTTTTAGATCAAGTAGAGGAAAAAAATATGGAATCACTCAAATCTGAGGAAAAAATTATGGAATCATTAGAAAACACTGCACCATTATTACTTTGTTGCACCACCTCTGGCTTTTATAATGGTTTAAACTCTCTGAGGCATGGAGTTAACTAATGACAAACAGTATTCTTCATCAATCTGCCTTCAACTGTCTCTTGCTGTTGCCAGATCAGCTTTGCAGGTTGGAACCTTGTCATTGACCATTTTCTTCAATTTCCACCAGAGATTTTCAAATGGATTGAGATCCGGACTATTTGCAGGCCATGCCATTGACATTATATGTTTTCTTGAAGGAAAGTTTTCACGTCCTTTGCCTTATGGCAAGATGCATTATCATCTTGAAAAATGAAGTCATCATCACCAAACATCCTTTCAACTGATGGAATAAGAAAAGCGTCCAAAATTTCAATGTGGACTTTGGCATTTATTGAAGACCATCTCCCCTGTGCCTTTACCCGACATGCAGGCCCATATCATCAACAACTGTGGAAATTAACATGTTTTCTTTAGGCAGTGATCTTCATAGATTTCATTGGACAGACACCAAACAAAAGTTCCAGCATCATCACCTTGCCCAATGCAGATTCGCAATTCATCACTGAAGATCACTTTTATCCAGTCACCCACAGTCCACGATTGCTTTTCTTTAGCCTACTTTAACCTTGTTCTTTTCTTTTTAGGTGTTAATGATGGCTTTTGTTTGGCTTTTCTGTATGTAAATCCCATTTCTTTTAGGTGATTTCTTACAGTTCAGTCACAGACATTGACTCCACTTTCCGGCCACTTGTTTCTCATTTGTTTTGTTGTGCATTTTCTGTTTTCAAGACATATTGCTTTAAGTTTTCTATCTTGATGCTTTGATGTCTTACTTGGTCTACCAGTGCTTCCCTTTTACAACCTTCCCATTTTGTTTGTACTTGGTCCAGATTTTAAACACAGCTTACTGGGAACAACCAACATCTTTTGCGACATTCCACAATGATTTATCTTAATAATAATAATAATAAATAATAATAATAAACTTGGCCCATTCCTGCAGGTTTTTGTTTACATTTACTTTTGTAGCATGTAGCAGATGCTTTTATCCAACGTGACTTATATGTGTGATTGACAGTGGTGATTGATAGTGTTTTAAACACCTGTGGAACACCTGAATTCTATGATTTGGATGGGTGAGTAAATACTTTTGGCAATATAGTGTATTTTAGTCTGGAAACGCGGAAAAGCAAAACAGCTACTTGCAATGTGTGCAAAGCTAACATGTCAAGGGGTGGAAGTAAGGTTTCATCCTATAACATGACTAATTTAATCAAGCACCTGCAGAAGTTTCACATTAAAGAGTACCAGGAGTTCATGCTAGCGGGACAAAAGATAATGTTTTTTTTCCCTTGCTCTTTTAATATGATGTTCTGTGTGGTTTCAGCCTCATAATGAAACCCTTAACACAATAACTATCATAATAATATTAAAGTATCGGTATCAGTATCGATATCGGCAGTTGTGTAGTTGTGTCAGAATTGGATCGGAACTGAAAAACTGTGGATCGGCCCATCACTAATAAAAATAGGCAAGTCAAGTCAACTTTATTTATATAGCACTTTTTACAATAGACATTGTCTCAAAGCAACTTTACAGAATCCAGGACCAACAGATACAAAAACAAAAAACCCTGTTGAGCAAGCCGAGGGCGACAGTGGAAAGGAAAAACTCCCTTAAAATGACAGGAAGAAACCTTGAGAGGAACCAGACTCAGCAGGGACCCATCTTTCTTGGGTGGCCTGGAGAATAATTTGAATAAATAGGATTTACACAAATCATACACACACAAATTTAAATGAACTAAAAGTTATAACTACCAAAAAATAATTGGAGTTATTATTCAGTCCAGTCTGTGATAAAGTCTGTAGTGAGTTCTTGACATTCCTGGTGCAAACACGCCAGGCTCCCGTCACATCTGGCAGGAGCAGCATTGTTGGCACGGGTCTCGACTTCATTCCTTAACCTCGGGTGGGCTTGTGAGCACCTACTGAAATGGCTTATTTGAGGTTATCAAGAAAAAATGATGTTTCACCAAGTACTGAGATTGGGGTTTAAACAACAGTGTACATACATTTAGATAGTTTATGTACACTTAAATTATCAAAACTGATTGTTTGTATCAATAAATATTCTTAACCACATTTCAAGGTGAGGGGTTTAACATTTCCAATTGCAGTTGTATTCTAGTGGATTTTTGCCTGCTCCGTTTTCAAGTGCAAGGGTCTTAGAACTTTAACTCTGTTTACTCCAATAGCAACGATCCTGCCTATAAACACAACGGTCAACAGGCAAAGTGATTAATATTACATGTGCTCTAATGGTTCAAAACCAGTCCTTTTATCACAGCAGTTGGTAAGCGCTTGATGAATATATTCAACAACTGTTTTCACATCAAATTTTAACTGAGTCTTTAAAGACTGACAAATGTAGTCATAAATTTAGTTGCACCATAATTAATACATAGTCAAAAAGTTATCATGCATCATCTGTCTTGATACAAGCCAACACTTAGCTCAGCGTGGACAAAATTAGCGTATGAATATCCAATGCTCGGTCAAATGCCTGAGCTTTTTCATCTATTTCTTTGCTGAGTTAGGGATCAATTATTTATGCCACTGCTGCTAAAATATGAATGTGCAAACAGGCCATATACCTGGTTTATTCTACCCCAATCACCTTTATTGAAAAGTCAATTTTGAGACATAAAAAACTTGAACTTGACTTATAATAGCATTAAAATTGGTGCAGTCTGTAGTTAGCATTGTAAAGTAGATCTAATTTAAAAGTTAGCAAAGGCACAGTGTGGTGAAAAATAGTATTAATCCCCCCACTAAATCTTTCTTTTTTTGAATGTTTGTAAGGTAATAGTTTCAAAGCTTTAAAATCCCTTGGCGGTCCGGCCTATTTTTGTGCATTTTCTGCCTGAAGGATATACCTAGTTTTTAAGGCTTTTCATTCAGAAAGTTTATAAGATAAGACAAAGTTTGTAGTTTGTTATATAAAACCCCTTAAAGTATCAGAAAAAAAACAGCTAAATGCCATGATGATATTTTACCATGCTCAAATGATAAAAACTAGGGCTGGCATCCGATATTGGTCCAAATCACTGGATCGGATATCGGAAAAAAAAAAGTGTAATCCGATCCGATAATGTAAATAACACTTAATGTAAATAAGGCCATTGTTTGTGTGTATAGCAAATAACACACAAAGATACATTCCAACAGAGTGCCGTTTATTGCCACTCACTCGGCAACTGCCGTAACAAGGTGCATCTTGATGACATCATTAACATGTGCCACTGATCTACAACTCAAACGCAACAGCCATTCAGAAATTAAAACACACTGATCTACTTACAATTTTATCTTAAAAAATCAACTACTACTGCCACATCTAAAAACACTGTTTAAACACAATATAAATCACTTTATAAATGATAAATCGCTCACCTGAGATAAAGAAAATCTATCTTGTCCCGACTTGGGGATATCTCACATCCTCAACGATTAATCCATTAGCGTTATGAAATAAAACAAACTACACCGTTTCCCATTTAGCCACAGACGTCCTCTTCAAAATCCAGCAGGGTTTAATAATCTACAAACATGACGGAACTTTAACAGAAAATCTCAACTCTGCGTCAATTCTAATTGGTCCATCACATTTGATTGACATCCACATCTTTTATTAATTCCTTTAAAATATTTGTTTCACACGTTGTTAGATAGCTAGTTTAACCATGGTGCATTGAGACATGTATTATTAATGCTTAGTTGTTTGAGAGGAGAAATGACGGTATTGGATTGGTATCGGTATCGGCAGATACTCAATTTGCAGTATCGGTATTGGACATAAAAAAATGTATCCCTAATAAAAACCCAAAAAAATGAAGCCGTTTTTTTATAAATAGGGGCACACGGACAGCCAAGGGGTTTTAAACTAAAGTTATTATAAGACAGGGACAATCTGTTTACTTACATAAAGAAAGATATCCAAATCTTAATATCGTAATAACTGTTTGTGTCAGGGGGCACAGTAGAACACAGGGTTTGATTCTCCAACTGGGCAGCCAGTCCTTTCTGAGTGGAGTTTACTTGTTTTTCCTGTTTCAGGGTGCTACGGTTTCCTCCGACAAGTCCAAAGACATGCAGTCAGGCCAATTGGAGCTACTACAAATTACCCAAAATGTGTGTGTGTCCTCTGTAATGGACTGGTGAGCTGTCCATGGCGTAAAACAGACAATTAAGAAATTTGTACTACTTTTAGCATCAACAGCTGCAAACAAACCAGTCTAATTGAGCCAATTACCAATTACTGTAACGATTACCTTTATCCAGGAACAGGAAGCGTAAAATGGCCCATTGTGGTTCCAAACAGACTACATCTCCCAAGAGCTGCAGTGCTAAACAGCGTTAACACTCAAAAAGTGAGCAATGGAGATACGCACAGGTACGACTACATTCCCAAATGTGTATGACTCAGCACCTGGCAAATCTTTGGCAACCCCTCCTCAGATAACCCCAGTTACAGGTGCTGAGTCATACACATTTGGGAAGGTAGTTGTACCTGTGCGTATGTCCATTTCTCACTTTTCGAAGAGATCTCTTCTTAATTCATGCTTTCATAAGCGTTGCTCCGATTCTTATACCGAATTAACTCACAAATGGATTCAGTTCAGAGAATCGACTCATCTCCAAGTTGGGTTATATTCCTCCTTTTGTCTTCTTAGCTTCAGGAACTTCAGGAGAGAAGCAATGGAACTTCAACTTTGTGTCATTCGACTGGTGGACTGTGTAGCTAAACGGCTGGCGACGGTCATGGCCCCTTCTAGACTCCCTCTCTTCTATTAGCCATGGCTTTCTCTCCAGATGAATAAGAGTATGCTTTGCTATATGCTTAGCTCTTTTGGAAAGTAACCCACTACCCAAAAAAGGGCCCTATTCTCGCCATATAGTCTATTCTCTATTCCCAGTCATGGGGCGCTATCCCCTTTTCTTTCAACCCTTGGTCAGAAGCACCCACTCACACGCTTTCCCCCTCTGATATTGATGTTACAGTTACATTTGGTTGATTAAGAAGGTTATTACTTTTTGACACAGAACCAGTTGTTTTTTTTACTAAAATCAAATTGCATGCATATGTAAAAAAACGTTTTGTGTTTACTTTGGTTGTTTTTGTCCTCCAGTCATTCAGTAATAGCTAAAACCAGAACTGTGTGACATGGAGAACCTTACAGGGCATGGATGTTTTTATGTTCGGCTACACACAGCCATTATGGAGAATTTTATAAGCAAGCGGGGTGACAAGATTACCAGCAGAGCTGGTAATATGGGTGCCTTGCAGCGAAAGAGGCCCTGGAGAAGCTTTCAGATGAGCCAGTGTTGTTTTTAAATTGCTAACAGTAGGTAAATTGCATGTTGTGATCTGATAAGACAGCAGCAGTAAGCTCTGCTTAGGTTCTTAAACATGACCATAATATTAATAATATTGTCCTATTGATAATACTCGACAGATATTTTAAGGGTGTCCCAACCTGGATTTAATGCTCAGAAGCATGTAAATATCCATGACTTTAAATTAAATTAGGTTGCAAGATACATCTTTTGGATGCACTGGAATGCATTATCAGTGATGTTTCTGGAGTCACAGGGGGTTTCGGGCTGTTTCCCGAAATCTACTCTCAGTATTCAGTCAGAAGCTGTGGACAGTCGGCTGGCTCTTGTCTGTGGTTGGGACGGGGGCTTCTCCAGCCTTGATGAAAGATATGGTCTTTTTCCTAGGGTGGTATTTACTGGCCTGAATGACTCTCCCAGAACAAAATAGCTCGTTATATGTTTCTCACTGTTTCTATCAGTGTGGTTGAAGTTATCAATATCATATCAATATTAGTTAAACATTTGTCAAGTCTTTTAGCAGTGTTATGCACAAAAAACTACAGTACTTGCCATATTTACTGCTTTTCACAAAAATACATCCAGCTGCTTTGAGTACCTAGGGGTCCACCCCAATGACAGTCAACACCAAAGCACTATTCTAAACAGACTTTTCTTTATAAAGAATGTGTGATATAGTCTGCTCAATTTTTTACCTTATCACTCAACTGTAGCCAGTGTCTTCTTCAATGCAATCATCCTTTAAGGGAGCAGTGTAAATGCTGGCCACCTCTATCACAGGCCTGATATTGCACTGTTGGACAGTGTCTGAAAAGCGCATGTTAGCAAAATTACTTCATTTACATTTTACATTTACAACCCCAAATCAGAAAAATGCAAATAAAATAAAAATGCAGCATTTCTTACATTTACTTTGACTTTTATTTGATTGCAGACAGGATGAACCCAAAATATTTCATGTTTTGTCTGCTCAGCTTCATTTATTTTGTTAATATACCTCCATTCCTGCATTTCAGACCGGCAACACATTCCAAAAAATGTGTTGGGACGTGGGCAATTTAAGGCTAGTAATGAGGTGAAAAGAGCTAAATAATGATGTGATTCCAAACATGTGATGTCAACAGGTGATTGTAATCATGGTTTGGTACAAAAGCAGCATCCAGGAAAGGTTGAGGCTTTGATGAGCAAAGATGGCCAGAGGATCTCCAGTTTGTCAACAAATGTGTGAGAAAATTATTGATATGTTTAAAAACAATGTACCTCAAAGAAAGATTGGATGGGATCTGCATATTTCTCCCTCTACAGTGCATAATATCATTAAACCATTCAAGGAATCGGGAGGATTTTCAGTGCGTAAAGGCTAAGGGTGCAAGCTTAACCCGTGATCCTCAATCCCTCAGGCGGCACTGCATCAAGAACCACCGCTCAACAATAACTGATATAACCACATGGTGAGGAATTACTTTGGCAAACCTTTGTCAAGCACTACAATCCAGAGTTACATGCACAAATGCCACTTAAAACTTTACTGTGCAAAAAAGAATCCTTATGTTAACCATGTCCAGAAGCAGCATCGGCAAAAGCTAGGGTCTGTCATGGTATGGGGCTGTCAGTGCCCTTGGCAAAGATAATTTACACTTCTGTGATGGCAGCATTAATGCAGAAAAGTACATTGAGATCTTAGAGCAACATATGCTGCCTTCAAGATGTAATTTTTTTCCAGAGACGTCCATGCATTTTTCAACAAGACAATGCAAAACCACATGCTGCACATTTGATTACTAGTCCAGTACCTTAACCACTAGGCTACAACTGCCCAGCTTCATGACACTATATGCAGAAGAACCTTCATTCAAGACTCATTTCATGAAGAAGCTGTAAGAAGGGATATTGGAGGTCTTTTCTGCTGGCTACTGTCCAGTTCCATAATGGCTCTAGTCAAATTTTCACCATGTCCTTTGCAGTAGGGAAAGTGTAAAAGAAAATCAATATTAATTTATATGACTCAAAGAAAAAAAATATTATTATGTTTGGCTCATAGGACTTTTATTTATGGTCATTGGTGTTAGGTGATGTTTTGGTCAAGGCATCTTCCTATTCTTAAAGGCTTCTATATCATCTCATACAATCATTTTAATCTGATCTTTATTACAGGCACAAAGCAGCTTCATCATAAAAAGCTCTGCATTAAGTCGTGTCTGTTTAATTTCAGATGAATTCATTTGTGCTTTAATTGCTGGATTCACACCAGTGAGGAGGAAAGTCACAGGTGAAGGTAAATATGCTATTAATGCACCGTTATTGCTTGTGTTGCTGAATCTTTTATTCATGAGATGGGGGTTCCGCCCTGCTTGAGAAATAATCGGACCAGAGCTTGTCTCATCCCGAGCACCCCGTCTGCTTTAGGTGTCACTGTGCCCTGTGTTGTAAAGAACACACCATAATTAGTAAAAAGATATGTCAGAAAAGGGATTTTTTTGTCTTTAAAGATTCTAACACAGGTGTGGGGAGATTTTAATACCTGACATGACTAAATTATGGTCTGTGCTAATTATCTTACTGGAGCTTTGGCATTTAAGGATGATAAAACAGTCTCTTATTTCAGTACTAAGAAATCTAGCACTGGACTCTAGCATTGATGCAGTTGGAGCTTGATCATGCCTGGCTGTGTCTTTAACTATAAATCAAAAGTGTAATGTGTAAAATATAATGTGTCTAAATACACATACACTATATTGCCAAAAGCATTCGCTCGTCTGCCTTCACACGCATATGAACTTGAGTGACGTCCCATTCTTAATCCATAGGGTTTAATACAATGTCGGCCCACCCTTTGCAGCTATAACAGCCTCAACTCTTCTGGGAAGGCTTTCCACAAGGTTAAGGAGTGTGTTTATGGGACTTTTTGACCATTCTTCCAGAAGTGCATTTGTGAGGTCAGACACTGATGTTGGACGAGAAGGCCTGGCTCGCAGTCTCCGCTCTAATTCATCCCAAAGGTGTTCTATCGTGACTCAAGTTCTTCCACACCAAACTCGCTCATATCCATATCTTTATGGACCTTGCTTTTGGACCTTGTCATGTTGGAACAGGAAGGGGCCATCCCCAAACTGTTCCCACAAAGATGGGAGCATGAAATTGTCCAAAATCTCTTGGTATGCTGAAGCATTAAGAGTTCCTTTCACTGGAACTAAGGGCCCAACTCCTGAAAAACAACCCCACACCGTAACCCCCCCTCCACCAAACTATACACTTGTCACAATGCAGTCAGACAAGTACCGTTCTCCTGGCAACTGCCAAACCCAGACTCATCCATTGGATCGTGATTCAAGTCCAGTGGCGGCGTGCCTTACACCACTGCATCTGACGCGTTGCATTGCGCTTGGATGTAAGGCTTGGATGCAGCTGCTTGGCCATGGAAACCCATTCCATGAAGCTCTACGCTCTGTTCTTAAACTAATCTGAAGGCCACATGATGTTTGGAGGTCTGTAGCGATTGACTCTGTAGAAAGTTGGCGACCTCTGCGCACAATGCGCCTCAGCATCCGCTGACCCCACTCTGTAATTTTTTTTGTGGCCTACCACTTTGTGGCTGAGTTGCTGTCGATCCCAATCGCTTCCACTGACATTTATAATACCACTGACAGTTGACTGTGGAATATTCAGTAGCGAGGAAATTTCACGACTGGACTTGTTGCACAGGTGGCATCACGGTACCATGCTGAAATTTACTGAGCTCCTGAGAGCGACCCATTCTTTCACTAATGTTTGTAGAAGCAGTCTGCATGCCTAGTTGCTTGGTTTTATACATCTGTGGCCATGGAAGTGATTGGAACACCTGAATTCAATGATTTGGATGGGTGAGTGAATGCTTTTGGCAATATAGTGTAGTTTATTTTACCTAGAAGGGTTTTCTTACATATGAGACTTTGATGAGCATGCAGCGTTGGCAGTCAAGTTACTGTTTTGACACAATGAGGATGTAATAAAAGCATGTGTCCATAGCAACTAGAAAAAAAAAAGAAGCATCATTTTTTCTTTCGAGAAATCTAACATGAGTTTTACTTAACATAAAATTACTAAGACAGAGAATTTTCCAGATGATGCTCTGTGGAAGTATATTATTCTGCACCTAGCAGACAATAATCAGCTGTCACATTTTGACTGAAAAGCTGGTTTGAATGCTCACTCAGAATTAAATGTCCTCTGAATCCAAATACACTGATCAGCCATAACATTAAAACCACCTCCTTGTTTCTACACTCACTGTCCATTTTATGAGCTCCACTTACCCTATACTGTAGAAGCACTTTGTAGTTCTACAATTACTGACTGTAGTCCATCTATTTCTCTACATACTTTTTTAGCCTGCTTTCACCCTGTTCTTCATTGGTCAGGACCCCCACAGGACCACCATAGAGCAGGTATTACTTGGGTGGTGGATCATTCTCAGCACTGCAGTGCACATGTTGGTGGTGTGTTAGTGTGTGTTGTGCTGGTATGAGTGAATCAGACACAGCAGCGCTGCTGAAGTTTTTAAATTCCGGTCCACTCTATTAGACACTCTTACCTAGTTGGTCCACCTCGTAGATGTGAAGTCAGAGATGATCGCTGATCTATTGCTGCTGTTTGAGTTGGTCAGCTTCTAGACCTTCATCAGTGGTCACAGGACGCTGCCCATGGGGTGCTGTCGGCTGGATATATTTTTGGTTGTTGGACTATTCTCAGTTCAGCAGTAACAGTGAGGTGTTTAAAAACTCCATTGCAACGGCATTGCTGTGTCTGATCCACTCATACCAGCACAACACACACTAACACACCACCACCATGTCAGTGTCACTGCAGTGCTGAGAATCATCCACCACCCAAATAATACCTCTATGGTGGTCCTGTGGGGGTTCTGCCCATTGAAGAACAGCATGAAAGGGGGCTAACAAAGCATGCAGAGAAAAAGATGGACTACAGTCAGTAATTGTAGAACTACAAAGTGCTTGTATATGGGAAGTGGAGCTGATAAAATGGACAGTGAGTGTAGAAACGAGGAGGTGGTTTTAATGTTATGGCTGATCGGTGTATATGCTCATATTTGAAAAGACCATAGATCCACTTCACGCAATGGGACACAACCGGTCATTTGACAGATATAGAAGGTAACAAAGATATGCTAAACAGATAAAAGATGAAACATAGACATCAGACACCATTAAACATCAGGCACAACCAGCTATGGATCACTCCTGCTGAGGAGGTGCCAGTCTTCATCTGTCTCTAGATGACAAGACAGGCATCCACACACCAAGGACACATATGAAGATTGATCAGTTCACGCGTAGGTTACACATATCTGGTGGTTACTCATACATCTTTTTGACATTCTCATTTTCTTTCTCTTTTTTTTTTCTCCTACATATGAAGGCATATTCAGAGCGGGCCATATTAGAGCTGACTTATGGATGGTGTCTTCAACATTGACTTAATAGGAGTTAAATGGCAAAACTAGGCCATTGCAGTTGATACTCACACTGCACACTTATCGCTAGACCTTTTATGATTTTTAAATAGTCTGTCACAACATGGCAAGTAGTGTAAAGACCTCAGAAAAAGGGGTCTCAAGTCATATATTGATTAAAAGTTCAAGTGGGATTGGTAATAGATATCCATAAATCTTTAAATTGTATATCCAGCCAATAAGCTTGGATGTAAAGGATACCAAGTGTTAACTACATACACCGATCAGCTAAAACATTTAAACCACCTTCTTGTTTCTACACTCACTGTCCATTTTATCAGCTCCACTTACCACATAGGAACACTTTGTAGTTCTACACTTACTGACTGTAGTCCATCTGTTTCTCTGCATGCTTTGTTAGCCCCCTTTCATGCTGTTCTTCAATGGCCCCCACAGGACCACCACAGAGCAGGTATTATTTGGGTGGTGGACCATTCTCAGCACTGCAGTGACACTGACATGGTGGTGGTGTGTTAGTGTGTGTTGTGCTGGTATGAGTGGATCAGACACAGCAGCTCTGATGGAGTTTTTAAACACCACACTGTCACTGCTGGACTGAGAATAGTCCACCAACCAAAAATATCCAGCCCTGTGGGCAGCGTCCTGTGACCACTAATGAAGGTCTAGAAGATGACCAACTCAAACAGCAGCAATAGATGAGCGATCGTCTCTGACTTTACTGCTACAGGGTGGACAAACCAGTTAGGAGTCAGTGGCGGCTGCTGGTCTTTCATTGTCGACTTACATCATAAAATTTGTTAATTTATTTATACATAAATTCTGCCCTCCGTTCCTTTTCAAGAAAATGGCCTGAAATGGGTTGCAGTTTGTCTTTCGACTTCACTCGCAAAATCCGCGATAGGACTGAAGGTGTAGATCTCAAAATAGCTGTCAATCAAAATGGGATTCAGCCTTTCGACTGATCCTCCAATCATCTTGCAGAACCTCAGCGTCCAGACCCGCCCACAGCTCCATTCACCCCCAGAGACGCTCAGTGTCCGGGGGCGGGACAAAATCGTGGCATTTATCCAATGACCGGCGAGTTTCAAAGCAATGAAAAAAACCATCCCATGCAGCCCCATTGAAGTGAATAGATGCTCAGCTTCTGTGGGCAAATGCATTGATGCTGCGAGAATGTATGAGAAGTTCGAGTCAGTCGATTTGTGATAAGTAGCTGATTCTGAACGAACTCGTCTTCGAGATGAACGTGTTCTAAAGCATTTGTAGTCAATGAAATGTTAACACAACTGTACATATTTGACCATTTAATTTTTGACATTTTAGGGGAAGCTGAGCTTGCAGTCTTAGAGAAATCGCCACTGTTAGGAGTGTCTAATAGAGTGCAGAGTGAGTGGACACAGCTGTGTCTGATCCACTCATACCAGCACAACACACACTAACACACCACTACCATGTCAGTGTCACTGCAGTGCTGAGAATGATCCACCACCTAAATAAAACCTACTCTGTGTTGGTCCTGTGGAGGTCCAGACTATTTAAGAACAGAGTGAAAGCAGGCAAAAAAAGCAAGCAAAGAAACATGCTACTCAAATTCCTGTCCAGTCATTGTCATTTCAGGGCTGGACTACTGCAAATCCTTCCTGGCATGTGCTCCCATGTCTACTGTCAAACTCCTACACCTGATTCAAAATGCAGCTCAATGGTGGCCTTTGTCTTGCCACTCTGTTGTAAATTATGCACAGTGCTGAATTATGGAGTGCTTCAGAGATAGTTGTCTGTCCAACAGGTTCTCTTATCCTTGCACAGGATTTCAGAATTCAGATTTCAGAAATTGACCATTGGGTTCTTTCTTACCACACAGACCAATACCATTCTTGCCCAGATGCCTAATTTGGCTGGAAGCTCAACTAAAAGTAAGGCAACATTGGATCTGGAAACATACAAAGCCTTAAATATTTGTTATATCTTTACACTAATCAATTCCTTCCAACTATTTGATCACAAAAAAATTACTGAAACAGTTCCTTGACATGTAAATTACGGGCCCCTATAGATCCAGCCTTTTTGGCTGCTCAGGTGGCGCAGTGGTAAAAACACATGCTGGAACCAGAGCTGGGATCTCGAATACATCGTATCGAGTCTCAGCTCTGCCTGCCGGCTGGGCTGAGCAGCCACACGAACAACGATTGGCCTGTTGTTCAGATAGGGGTGGGATATTAAAGCCGGATTGGGACTCTCTCATAACTAATGCAATTACGACCTCTGCTGGCTGATTGATGTAAAATTTGAAGTAAAATGGACAGATAAATGTGAGATTCTGCTGGTTTGTTTGGTATAAATATTGTCAATATGAATACAAATACAGCCTTATGTAACGGTATGTGGGCTAGACGGACAGGAGGGGCGGACACAAACGCGGAGATGTGTGACAGAAACTATATTTAATAATAATAAAGACAAGACAGGGTTAAACTGACAGAAACGGGCAGGCTAAACAAAGACTAAACAGACGAAACAGACGAAACAGACGAAACAGACGAAACAGACGAAACAGGTCAAACAGAGCAAACAGAGCAAACAGAGCAAACAGAGCAAACAGAGCAAACAGAGCAAACAGAGCGAGAACGGACAGAGTACCAGGAGCAGAGATCCCAGACACAAACAGAGTTACCATGCAAATAGTCTCCAACCAGCCTTTCCCTGAGCCTCTCCTAAATAGTAGCAGCTGGGGCTAATTAGCCCCAGCTAACCAATCAGGAGAGGGAGGCTGGCTGGAGACTGGGGAGAGAAGGGCGTGGCACACTGGAGCACAGGATCACCCTGAGGCTCCAAGCGTGACACCTTACAATAATACAAAATATAAACACTGTAATTCTGTCAGAATTTATCAGAACTACAGTATTTTGTGTTTTTAGGATAACTTGTAAACCAAATAAGCTAAAATACGAGCAGTGATCTGCCACTGTACATTAAGTTTACATTATATCGTATCGTATCGTATATCGCCACTTCTCAAAAGCATATCGTGATACAAGTTTTTTTTTGTCATATCGCACAGCCCTAGGCTGGAGGCAGCGGTTCCATTTGTAGAAGTAATAACACAGAAAAAACAAAACATTGTTCCAGGTCAATATTAAAGGGTAGTCCAAGGTCTAAACATGATGAGGACAAAGCAATAGCATGCAGTCTGGGGGTAAATCAATGAAAACACAATACAGACTAATAAACACAGTCTTACTGAGTAGTTCGGCAAGAATAATATGGCCTCTAATAGGGTATTCAGAATAATTTCTGTGTATTATTAAGTTAGTGTTCCAAAAAAAGTGTCCTCTGGCATTCCGAGGGGAATGGCAAGGCCTGACGTTACAAAACATCAGGCTGTAATTTAATGTTTACATTTACATAACCAGAGTAGACACTGCAACCCCTCCAAAACATCAATAAATCAGTCAAGACACAGCAGGTGTACACTATAAAGTGCTGACTGCAATGTGTATTCACTGCATCTGTTTTATAATTATACTCACCTATAAGAAATAATGTATACAGCATGGTGAAGGTCCTGATTAATGCATTATTCTGATTTATTGGTTATTCTAAGCTGTCATTTGAATTAAGTATCTGGTCCTGTTATCTTTATACACAGAGAATGAAGTTTGTATTTCAGGTGAAATGTGTGGAATGTAAAATGAAACACAGACATAAAAAAAACACATTTATTTATTATGGAATATTTTTTTATATGTTTTTGTCCTGTCTGTAAAATGTGTGGCATGTTTTTTTTATTTGTGTATATACAGTGGTGTTAAAAAAATAGCAGTCCAACATCATTAACCTGATAAATCACTGTTTTTAGTAGAAGTAGCAAAAAATTTACTTGACAGTGTAGTAGAGTAATGAAAACAAAACAAACCCAAAAATTAGGACATGCATGCCGATCATTCTGAGTAATCAAAGCATTGATTGAAAGGGGGTTGTTCAAAATAATAGCAGTGAGGAGTTCAATTGGTGAAGTCATACATTCTGCAGAAGAACGGGTGTCAATTTTGGCCCTTATTTAAGGTAGGAGGGTGGCAAATGTTGCACATGTTGGTCATAGCACATTTCCTTCTGAAATACTGGGTAAAATGGGTTGTTCCAGACATTGTTCTGATGAACAGCATACTTTGATTAAAAAGTTGATTGTAGAGGGAAAAAACATACAGAGAAGTGCAGCAAATTATAGGCTGCTCAGCTAAAATGATCTCAAATGCCTTGAAGTGAAAACCAAAACCTTAAAGACGCAGAAGGAAGCGTGGAACTACTGTTCGAATGGATCAAAGAATAGCCAAAATGGCAAATACTCAGCCAGTGATCACCTCCAGAAAGATCAAGGAACATCTGATGTTACCAGTAAGTACAGAAGATGATTAAGTGAAGCTAATTTACCAGCAAGAACTACCGTTGCAAAGTCCCGTTGTTAAGAAAAAGACATGACCTGAATGGGTCCATTGACTGGTCCTAAGAGAAATGGCTCAACATTTTGTGGACTGGTGAAAGCAAAATTGTTCTTTTTGGGTCTAGTGGCCGTAGACAGTATGTCAGACGACCCCCGAGCACTGAATTCAAGCCAAAGTACACTGTGAAGACAGTAAAGCATAGTGGTACAAAATGATGATATGGGGATGTTTTTCATACCATGGTGTTACATCTATTTATCACATACGAGGGATCATGGATCAGTTTAAATATATCAGAATACTTGAGGAGATCATGTTGCTCTATGTTGAAGAATAAATGTCCTTAAAATGGGTGTTTCAACATGACAATGACCCAAAACATCTTGGTTACAGACAAACAAGATTGAGGTAATAGAGTGGCCAGCCCAATCCCCTGACTTCAATCCCATAGAGAACTTGTGGGCTGACATCTAAAGCGCGTTTTTTTGAGGCAAACCCCAAAAATGCAGAAGAACTGTGGAATGTCGTCTAATCATCCTGGACTGGAATACCTGTTCTCGGAAACAATTGTTATGCCACTAAATATTAGTTCAGTAAAGTTAAACCTTAAACATTTTCAGTTTATACAAATATTTTTGAGTTTTTAAAGAAAAATGCTGGCACTGCTATTTTTTTGAACAGCCTAATATTCATTTTTCTTAACTTTCTGTAAAGGATTAACACAAACTGAATAAATTTTGTTAATGTTTTGATTTAGAATTGAAAGTGTAGTATTTTCTGTGCATTTGCATTTATGGAAATAAAAGTTATTATCATGATTTTGTGCTTTATTCACTGTTTTAAAATCACTGCTATTTTTTTGAACACCACTGTATATATATATGTATATTATGCATGAATACCGTGTCCACTTACTGTCCACTCTATTAGACACTCCTACCTAGTTGATCCACCTTGTAGATGTAAATTCAGATACTATCGCTCATCTATTGCTGCTGTTTGAGTTGGTCATCTTCTAGACCTTCATCAGTGGTCACAGGATGCTGCCCACAGGGCGCTGTTGGCTGGATGTTTTTGGTTGGTGGACTAATCTCAGTACAGCAGTGACAATGAGGTGTTTAAAAACTCCATCAAAGCTGCTATGTCTGATCCACTCATACCAGCACAACACACACTAACACACCACCACCATGTCAGTGTCACTGCAGTGCTGAGAATGATCCACCACCCAAATAATACCTGCTCTGTAGTGGTCCTGGACAAGTCCTGACCACTAAAGAAAGGGGTAAAAAGGGGCTAATATATTACATATCACATATGTGAGATCATTTTAAAAATGTACACAAACTGGGCAAAAGGCATGAAACACCCCAGACAGATGGCCAGTACATCACAGGACACACACACACCTAGGGGGACATTTTAGTAGTATCTCCAATTAACCTGACTGCAGATCTTTGGACTGTGGGAGGACATCAGCACTCCAGAACCCACAAAGACACAGGATGAACATGCAAAGTCCACACAGAAAGGACCTAGACCGCAACACCTGGGAATCAAACCCAGGAGCTTCTTGCTGTAAGGTGACAGTGCTTCTCACTGAGCCACTGTGCCGCACAATTTGAATATACAGAATTGCCAAAAAATACAATCAACGGATTAATTTCTTCTGTGCTTAACATGTTTCTTTGTCATTTGTTACATGAAAACTGGAAGCCACCTGTTCCAAAAGAAGCAATAATCCTTTTCTCTGATGTGACACTTTACTTATAATTATCAACTATACAGTATTAGGTTTATGTATAATAAGTAATCATACTATGCAGCATGTCTGAGTAGAAAAAAACACAGAGCCTGTCTTGGCCTGAAATAACAAGTGACAGGTACAAACTTGCATGTCAGAATGAATTTTAGGTCGTGACGGTAATAATGCAGGGGTGTGAAGACGTCAAGCTGGAAAATGAAGGATTTTGTCTCAGGCTTGCTGCCTTCGATTAGTAGGACAGTTTTTTTTTATTGCATGGACTCAGTGTTTTACATTAAAGGACATTGAGTTGCAGCCTATCAACAGCTTGATAACCTGATGCTTTGCTTGGATGGCAGGTTGGGACTCAGCTGACTCATTAACCTAATAGCTGTTCTCACATATACACTGATCAGCCATAACATTAAAACCACCTCCTTGTTTCTACACTCACTGTCTATTTAATCAGCTCCACTTACCATATAGAAGCACTTTGTAGTTCTACAATTACTGACAGTAGTCTATCTGTTTCTCTACATATTTTTAAGCCTGCTTTCACCCTGTTCTTCAATGGTCAGGACCCTCACAGGACCACCACAGAGCAGGTGTTATTTAGGTGGTAGATCATTCTCAGCCCTGCAATTACAATGACATGATGGTGGTGTGTTAGTGTGTGTTGTGCTCGTATGAGTGGATCACACACAGCAGCGCAGCTGAAGTTGTTAAATACCGTGTCCACTCACTGCCCACTCTATTAGACACGCCTACCTAGTTGGTCCACCTTGTAGATGTAAAGTCAGAGACATTCGCTCATCTATTGCTGCTGTTTGAGTTGGTCATCTTCTAGACCTTCATCATTGGTCACAGGACGCTGCCCACGGGGCGCTGTTGGCTGGATGTTTTTGGTTGGAGGACTATTCTCAGTCCAGCAGTGAAAGTGAGGTGTTTAAAAACTACATCATTGTTGCTGTGTCTGTTCCACTCATACCAGCACAACACACACTAACACACCAACACCATGTCAGTGCCACTGCAGTGCTGAGAATGACCCACCACCCAAATAATACCTACTCTGTGGTGGTCCTGGGAGAGTCCTGACCCTTGAAGAACAGCATGAAAGGGGGCTAACAAAGCATGCAGAGAAATCAATGGACTACAGTCAGTAATTGTAGAACTACAAAGTGCTCCTGTATGGTAAGTGGAGCTGATAAAATGGATAGTGAGTGTAGAAATAAGGAGGTGGTTTTAATGTTATGGCTGATTGGTGTAAGGTATTAATATGTACCATTCCTGAATCTCTCATTTCCCAGTTTGCCTTGTTTTATAAATGGACGGTATGTCTCATTATTATTATTATTATTATTATTATTATTCAGAGATGTCTCACATGATTGAATCTTTATGATCCATGTTGCTGTGTGGCATTCACTCAACCAGCTATGCCAGCATGCCATACTATAGTGTTGCATTACTCAGAAGCCCATCAGCTTGTTAACCAGATTAATTCAATTAATTTTATTCGGTTGGCTGTTTGAGAACCAATTGACCGATCAGTCTATTTGGAGATTATAATTTGTAGATAATAATTTTCTATTTATGAATTTATTTACTCTTGAGAAATTGATTCTGTCTGATGTCTCATTAATTAATATGGTCCAATTACTAAGCTGCTTTCACTTTCACTCATTCTTAATTTGCATCACATCTCCATTTTAATTCCTCCATCATCAATCTGCTGGCTTACATTCTCTACCTTGTATGAGACATTAGCTTATTTTGTGGTTGATCATGAGTATGTACATAAAGTAAAACATATGTATATCCTTATGAAAATGTATTTACAAATCAAAAACTGAAATCTCATATTTACAGAATTACTTAAAACCTTTATTTATTTAATTCTTAAAAACCCCTTTCACAGCAATTACAGCTGCAAATCTCTCTTGGATTAGTCACTACAACATTTGCACACCTGCATTCAGGTGGGTTATCCCATTTGTCAAGGCTGATCCACTGAAGCTCCATCAGATTGGAAGACAAGTACCTGTGAACTGCCATCTTCAGGTCTCTAAACAGATATTTAATAACATACACTATATTGCCAAAAGTATTCGCTCGTCTGCCTTCACACGCATATGAGCTTGAGTGACATCCCATTCTTAATCCATAGGGTTTAATATGATGTCGGCCCACACTTTGCAGCTATAACAGCTTCAACTCTTCTGGGAAGGCTTTCCACAAGGTTTAGGAGTGTGTTGATGGGAATTTTCGACCATTCTTCAAGAAGCGCATTTGTGAGGTCAGACACTGATGTTGGACGAGAAGGCCTGTCTCTCAGTCTCCACTCTAATTCATCCCAAAGGTGTTCTATCGGGTTGAGGTCAGGACTCTGTGCAGGTTCAGTCAAGTTCTTCCACACCAAACTCGCTCATCCATGTCTTTATGGACCTTGCTTTGTGCACTGGTGCGCAGTCATGTTGGAACAGGAAGGGGCCATCCCCAAACTGTTCCCACAAAGTTGGGAGAATGAAATTGTCCAAAATCTCTTGGTATGCTGAAGCATTAAGAGTTCTTTTCACTGGAACTAAGGGGCTGAGTCCAACTCCTGAAAAACAACCCCACGCCATAACCCCCCCTCCACCAAACTTTACACTCGGCACAATGTAGTCAGTAAGTACAAGTACCGTTCTCCTGGCAACCGCCAAACCCAGACTCGTCCACCGGATTGACAAATGGAGAAGCGTGATTCGTCACTCCAGAGAACACGTCTCCACTGCTCCAGAGTCCAGTTGCGGCGTGCTTTACACCACTGCATCCGACGCTTTGCATTGCGCTTGGAGATGTAAGGCTTGGATGCAGCTGCTCGTCCATGGAAACCCACTCCATGAAGCTCTCTACACACTGTTCTTGAGCTAATCTGAAGCCACATGAAGTTTGGAGGTCTGTAGCGATTGACTCTGTAGAAAGTTGGCGACCTCTGCGCACTATGCGCCTCAGCATCCGCTGACCTCGCTCTGTCATTTTATGTGGCCTACCACTTTGTGGCTGAGTTGCTGTCGTTCCCAATCGCTTCCAGTTTGTTATAATACCACTCACAGTTGACTGTGGAATATTCAGTAGTGAGGAAATTTCATGACTGGACTTGTTGCACAGGTGGCATCCTATCACGATACCACGCTGGAATTCACTGAGCTCCTGAGAGCGACCCATTCTTTCACAAATGTTTGTCGAAGCAGTCTGCATGCCTAGGTGCTTGGTTTTATACACCTGTGGCCATGAAAGTGATTGAAACACCTGAATTCAATGATTTGGATGGGTAAGTCTAGGCTCTGGTTGGATCACTCAAGGACATTTAGGGACCCACTGCCTTTTTGTCTCATCAGATCTAATAATATTTTACCTGCGACTTCTTTTGCCAGAGTCCTGTACATTTAGAATTACAATTTATTTATTCATTTAATATTTACAATTTATCAAACTTGGAATGCTGTCATTTGCCTTTCACTCAACAGTGGCTTCCACCTTGCTACTCTGCCTAAAAGCTTGATATATAAATTGCTACAGAGAAAGTTGTCTGTCCAAAAGGTTCTCCCATCTCTGTAAAGGGGCACTTTTTGCCCAGATCTCCAATTTGACTGAAAGGCCAGGAAGGTTCAAGGTTACTCCAAGTTTCTTTTATTTCAAAAGTGTTAAGGTTTCTAGTGACACTCAAAGTCTTAGATATTCTTGTATAACCTTGCCATCTAAGCCAGTGCCACAAGGTTCAATGTGTGATATGCTCTTGCACTTACTACTGTACTTCTGTGTGGACCCACTTTGACCTTTATCAGAAAAAATACTCACTCACTAATGTTGTGTCTAACTTCGATATGTTGGGTGTGATCTCATCTTTGGTTTACTGTGTGAACGTAAAAGAAAAAAACATGTGGCAGATGAACTGGCTGTTCTTAATTAGCCTTAGCACGAGCAAGTAAATGAAGAGATTAGTATGTCCTGAGATAGACTGGCAGGTAGGCTTTCCAGGTAGGCTGTGTACCCATTGCAACCCTGATCAGGATAAAAATGTTCTTGGAAACAAATACATTTGAATTCAAATATACAGTGTATCACAAAAGTGAGTACACCCCTCACATTTCTGCAAATATTTCATTATATCTTTTCATGGGACAACACTATAGACATGAAACTTGGATATAAGTTAGAGTAGTCAGTGTACAGCTTGTATAGCAGTGTAGATTTACTGTCTTCTGAAAATAACTAAACACACAGCCATTAATGTCTAAATAGCTGGCAACATAAGTGAGTACACCCCACAGTGAACATGTCCAAATTGTGCCCAAATGTGTCGTTGTCCCTCCCTGGTGTCATGTGTCAAGGTCCCAGGTGTAAATGGGGAGCAGGGCTGTTAAATTTGGTGTTTTGGGTACAATTCTCTCATACTGGCCACTGGATATTCAACATGGCACCTCATGGCAAATAACTCTCTGAGGATGTGAGAAATAGAATTGTTGCTCTCCACAAAGATGGCCTGGGCTATAAGAAGATTACTAACACCCTGAAACTGAGCTACAGCATGGTGGCCAAGGTCATACAGCGGTTTTCCAGGACAGGTTCCACTCGGAACAGGCTTCGCCAGGGTCGACCAAAGAAGTTGAGTCCACGTGTTCGGCGTCATATCCAGAGGTTGGCTTTAAAAAATAGACACATGAGTGCTGCCAGCATTGCTGCAGAGGTTGAAGACGTGGGAGGTCAGCCTGTCAGTGCTCAGACCATACGCCGCACACTGCATCAACTCGGTCTGCATGGTCGTCATCCCAGAAGGAAGCTGACGCACAAGAAAGCCCGCAAACAGTTTGCTGAAGACAAGCAGTCCAAGAACATGGATTACTGGAATGCCCTGTGGTCTGACGAGACCAAGATAAACTTGTTTGGCTCAGATGGTGTCCAGCATGTGTGGCGGCGCCCTGGTGAGAAGTACCAAGACAACTGTATCTTGCCTACAGTCAAGCATGGTGGTGGTAGCATCATGGTCTTGGGCTGCATGAGTGTTGCTGGCACTGGGGAGCTGCAGTTCATTGAGGGAAACATGAATTCCAACATGTACTGTGACATTCTGAAACAGAGCATGATCCCCTCTTTTCGAAAACTGGGCCTCATGGCAGTTTTCCAACAGGATAACGACCCCAAACAACCTCCAAGATGACAACTGCCTTGCTGAGGAAGCTGAAGGTAAAGGTGATGGACTAAACCCAATTGAGCACCTGTGGCGCATCCTCAAGTGGAAGGTGGAGGAGTTCAAGGTGTCTAACATCCACCAGCTCCGTGATGTCATCATGGAGGAGTGGAAGAGGATTCCAGTAGCAACCTGTGCAGCTCTGGTGAATTCCATGCCCAGGAGGGTTAAGGCAGTGCTGGATAATAATGGTGGTCACACAAAATATTGACACTTTGGGCACAATTTGGACATGTTCACTGTGGGGTGTACTCACTTATGTTGCCAGCCATTTAGACATTAATGGCTGTGTGTTGAGTTATTTTCAGAAGACAGTAAATCTACACTGCTATACAAGTTGTACACTGACTACTCTAAGTTATATCCAAGTTTTAGTTCTATAGTGTTGTCCCATGAAAAGATATAATAAAATATTTGCAGAAATGTGAGGGGTGTACTCACTTTTGTGATACACTGTATATATATTAATCAACCATAACATTAAAACCAACTCCTTGTTTCTACACTCACTGTCCATTTTATCAGCTCCAATTACTATACAGAAGCATTTTGTAATTCTACAATTACTGACTGTAGTCCATTTATTTCTTTACATACTTTTTTTAGCCTGCTTTCACCCTGTTCTTTAATGGTCAGGATCACCACAGAGCAGGTATTATTTGTTTGGTGGATCATTCTCAGCACTGCAGTGACAATGACATGGTGGTGGTGTGTTAGTGTGTGTTGTGCTCCAATGCTGCTGGAGTTTTTAAATACTGTGTCCACTCACTGTCCACTCTATTAGGCACTCGTACCTAGTTGGTCCACCTTGTAGATGTAAAGTCAGAGACGATCACTCATCTATTGCTGCTGTTTGAGTTGGTCATCTTCTAGACCTTCATCAGTGGTCATAGGACGCTGCCCATGGGGCGCTGTTGGCTGGATATATTTTTGGTTGGTGGACTATTCTCAGTCCAGCAGTGACTGTGAGGTGTTTAAAAAACTCCATCAGCATTGCTGTATCTGATCCACTTATACCAGCACAACACACACTAACACACCACCACCATGTCAGTGTCACTGCAGTGCTGAGAATGATCCACCACCCAAATGATACCTGCTCTGTAGTGGTCCTGTTGGGGTCCTGACCATTGAAGAACAGCATGAAAGGGGACTAACAAAGCATGCAGAGAAACAAATGTACAACAGTCAGTAATTAGAACTACAAAGTGCTCCTATACGGTAAGTGGAGCTGATAAAATGGACAGTGAGTGTAAAAACAAGGAGGTGGTTTTAATCTTATGGCTGATCAGTGTATGTCATGTGTGTTTATTAAATTGCTTTAAAGTAAAATAATATACTTGGATGCTGAAATGCACCTCATATCACTGATAAATCATTTTTTGCTTCTTCTGTTTCCCCTATTTGAAGCTTATTCTGGTTTGATGGTGGCCAAGAGGAGAGAAATGACAAGGATTAATTTAGGTTTTTATGATGGAGCATGGATAAAATCACTCTCCGTTCTATTAAAGCATTAAAACAAAGCCTCATCGGATCTTGGCGCTGATATCGTGACTGGCCATCGCAGGGTTATGTGTTTTTTATGAGGCATTTTCAGACTAGCATGATAGATTGTCTTCCATATCTTGTGCTGCTTTAAGACCCCCCCCCCCCCCCCCCCCCAAGGGACAGGGTTGCTTTCCTATATTTTTCCTGGCCTTAAATCTCCTCACTCAAAAGAATCAAACCGCATTGGGACACATGAGAGGGGAAATATGGGCAGATGAGAGGCGGATGAGAGACTATAAGAACAAACGGAGAGAGAGAGTGGTAGAACGGTAGAGCTTTTATTAGAATAATGCTGAATGCAAGGTAGGTCAGGGAAGTGCTCCAGGCCTTTCCTCATATATGAGTTTATTTTGATTTTATTTCATAGACCTTATAGATATGACTTCTTCTGCTGCCTGAGGTTGTTTATGTGGGTGTGTTTGTTCCCCAGGCTAACGTTCTTTACCTGGTGTCAGCGGCTGCCTGTGGACTATGATAGAATCCCACTAAAAAAGATCATCTCTCATTTTAAAGGGGGAATAAAGATAGCAAGCTGCGGTTGACTAAAAAATCTGGGTATAAATAGACATCTCCTTCTTGGCCATGAGAAATATATGTCTTGCAGCCGATAATTATGGACCAAAATGGAAAGCGATGCTGAGAGAGCTGTGCTTTAAGAATATATAGTGTGAACCCGGCAGTGTGTCCTCTTATGTAAAGAAATGAAAATGGCCAGAAAAATATGCAGAATACTGCGGAGAAATGAAGTGAAAGTCACTGCAACTTGTATTCCTCATGCATAAGAATGAGCTGCAAAATCACTGGTAATGTTGCTAATGGGTAAACCTTCTTTTATTCATTGTCTGTTTTACCACCGCTTTATCTGATTCAGGGTCACGGTGAATCCAATGCATTGGACGAAATGAAGGAACCACTCTGGACAAAATGCCAGTCCATCACAGGGCAAACACACACACACAAACACCTAGAGCAATTTAGTATCTTAAATCAACCTGACTGCATGTCTTTAGACCCACGTGGACATGCGGAGAACATGCAAAGTTCTCACAGAAAGGACCCAAACCTCTCCAGCTGGAAACTGAACCCAGGACCTTCCTGCTGTAAGGTGACAGTGCTACCCACAGAGTAAGTAAGTAATCCTAAAAGTGCAAACTATCTTAAAGCAACATTAAAATGCTAAATATGCCGCTCAGGTGACACAGCGGTAAAACACACGCTGTTCACCAGAGCTGAGATCTCAAATACATCGTATCGAATCTATGCGAGATATATGAACAACAATTGGCCTGTTGTTCAGATAAGGGTAGAAATTGGATGTGCTAAAGTGGGAGAAAAAGGGAAAAAAAAATGCTAAATATAATATCAGAAGAGTGTATGTATTTGTTTCAGTGATGTTCTACAATATATATTTTTATTAAAAATAATTTACAAAGACAACTGGGACAAATTAAATAACAATGCAACAAATCATTTTATTTATTTTTAAATAATTTAATTTCAATTATACTTACTGTAGTATCTGTAATCTTTAATTACCAATAAAGGCTTTGCAAATTTGAACAGTAATAATATTTTAGCTCATAATTGTTTATGCATATAAACCATTTTATGAAATGTATGTAAAAATCCTAACAACACTGCTGCACCTGATACAACTATACCAAAACACCACATCTTAAAATCAACCAAATATGATGTGGCCATTGCAGGTCCCATTGGACTCCCTTTGGATTGATTAATGGCATACAGGAGAGCAAGAAATGGTCTACATTCAGTTTGTAAATACTGACAAAGATCATCTGTATATCTGTAGATAGATAGATAGATAGATAGATAGATAGATAGATAGATAGATAGATAGATAGATAGATAGATAGATAGATAGATAGATAGATAGATAGATAGATAGATAGATAGATAGATAGACATACAGACAGATAGAGGTATGTTTGTAGGTAGGTAGACAGACAGACATATGTAAATGGATGGATAGATAGATAGATAGATAGATAGATAGATAGATAGATAGATAGATAGATAGATAGATAGATAGATAGATAGATAGAGGTCTGTATGTAAGTAGGTAGACAGACAGACAGAGATAGATAGATAGATAGATAGATAGATAGATAGATAGAGGTCTGTATGTAAGTAGGTAGGTAGACAGACAGACTGCTCTGTTTAAGAATAAATTTGCAAGATAATTGTCATGTAAGAATAAATTCATTGAAATTCTGAAACATTTGTATTATATGGAAGTTTTCTAAATGAGGCACCAGTTCTGTATTTGAATCATAGATTCATAATGTTTTTTTTTTTTTTTTTTCGCTGAGAAGATAGTTAACCCTAATGAGGGATAGTCTATCAGTCAGGGGCTCTGAACCTTAACTGCCCTTATCCATTAATCTTTACGACAAGCTGTAAAGGTTCCAAAAACCACCGAGTGTGTTGTGGTGTTGCACAGATTTAATGAGGTCTTGTGACATTTAATAATTCAGTTCCTCTACTAGTTTAAAAAAAAGCCAGCGCTGATGAACAGGTGGGGATATAAACACTGCTATGCAATTAAACCTGAAGGATTCACCACAGAGCCATTAAATTAAGGAATACACTATTTTACACCACCAGCCATATCTCACAACAATAGACATTAAAGTTTAAATTGTTTTCTTTCTGGAAAGAAGAGGCTGTTCACAACACAACCTGTGTTTCTATTTTTGGACTGCGCTCCTCAGTCTGACAGGAAATGGGTCTTGCTTTTACTTATAAATATAATACAACTTGAATTTTTTTAAACCATGTTTGGCCTATTTTTTTTTTTCATTCTGCCTGTGGGGTGGAGGGTTTCCCTGAAGACTGGTCAAAGCACTTTACACTCGTGTTCTCATAACAGGCAACAAATGAGGGTGCAGCCTGTTATTCAAAGGGCATTATTTATTTCTTGTGCAGATTGTGAGTCATTAATGTATGAGCCTTTTATTAGGCATGTAAAATATTATCTTATGGCTAAAGACTTTGTTTAAAGGTCTGGAGAAGCATGAAGCCTCCAACAAGATTCTATCTTGTGTATGAAATTCAGCCAACTGCTAAAAAAACCCATTTATGTTTCTAAAATTTTGCAAATTACAAAATCTTGTCCAAAAAGTAAATATATTGTGAAAAATGTAAATAAAAATTGCAGAAAGGATTCTTCATTTGTTGTATATACATTCATTTTAAATTTGTTTTCTGTTGTTGTAATTGGGCATTACGGTATAATGTACACTGATCAGCCATAACATTAAAACTACCTTCTTGTTTCTACACTCACTGTCCATTTTTTCAGCTCCACTTACCATATAAAAGCACTTTGTAGTTCAACACTTTGTAGTGTCCACTCACTGTCCACTCTATTAGACACTCCTACTTAGTTGGTCCACCTTGTAGATGTAAGGTCAGAGACGATCGCTCATCTATTGCTGCTGTTTGAGTTGGTCATCTTCTAGATCTTCATCAGTGGTCACAGGACGCTGCCCACGGGGTGCTGTTGGCTGGATATATTTTTGGTTGGTGGAATTTTTCTCAGTCCAGCAGTAACAGTGAGGTGTTTAAAACCTCTAGCAGCGCTGCTGTGTCTGATCCACTCATACCAGCACAACACACACTAACACACCACCACCATGTCAGTGTCACTGCAGTGCTGAGAATCATCCACCACCTAAATAATACCTACTCTGTAGTGGTCCTGGGAGAATCCTGACCATTAAAGAACAGCATGAAAGGGGGCTAACAAAGCATGCAGAGAAACAGATGTACAACAGTCAGTAATTGTAGAACTACAAAGTGCTTCTATATGGGACAGTTGTGGCCTAGCGGTTAAGGTACTGGACTAGTAATCCAAAGTTTGCTGGTTCAAGCCCCACCACTGCCAGGTTGCCATTGTTGGGCCCTTGAGCAAGGCACTTAACCCTCAATTGCTTAGAAAGGACTGTAAGTCGCTTTGGATAAAAGCGTCCACTAAATCGGACAACAAGTAATATTTTAAATCACTTATTTTAATTCTCCTCTTACAAAAAAAGTCTTTATTTTGCTGCTTAGCTTAGCTTGTTACCTTCAAAACAAACCAACCAACTAACAGATGTTTGGGTGGTGCAGCAGTCTAACATTTGAGCCACCAACAGTGTAAAATCGACCTGGTTGTGCATCCAACACACGATTGCTCATGCTGGAATGGAATGGAATGAAAGGAAGGAGGGAGGGAGGAAGGGAGGAAGGAAAGAAGGAAACCGGCAACATGTCTAAAGAACCAACTTGAACTGGCAAAATGTCTGGAGAGGCGGCTGGAACCGGCAGTAGGTCTGGAGAGCTGGCTGTAAATGCCAACGCCTTTGAAGAGCCAGCTGGAACCTGCAAGCCATCTGGAGAGCTGGCTGAAACTTGCGAGACATCCCAAGACCTTCTGGTGTTAGTATGTGGATGGCATCTCTTTGGAAAATAGTGATCGTCTTTGGACAGGTGATATATAGGTCAGGGGACTTATTAGTAGATGGTTCAAAAAGTTAGGCATGATGGTCAGTAAGTGGGGCAGCATTCACAGTAATTCAGAAAATGTCAGTGGGTCTAGATTTTGTAGATATTACAGATAACTTCATGAAATAATAATGGCATAAAAGGGGTCTAAAACTGCTAGGACTTTAGGCTGGAAAGATACAAAGGTCATTTTAAGCAACGCTCATTTATCCAAGCCCCTTTTCCCAATTTTGTTTTAGTCATTTACCTCACCCTGGTCTCAAATACATAGCTTTTCTTCTTGCTCTCCTTCTGTCTAGAACCTAATGTTAAATGAGGTGGTAGGCCCTGGACACCCACCATTGTTAATGTTGATAAATGTTACAGACTAGTGGGTCCTTCCAATCTGAGCAATGAAGCCAAGAGTTCTCAAAGGAGCAAACTGTGGTGCTTCACTTTTCTGATCTTTGATAGAGGCTCCACATTATCCATACCTGTACTGATCTACTTTTAGCACCAGCTCCCTGCACTGTGAGGGCTATGAGTTTTACATAAATTAATTATGACACAAACGCCCGAGGCAAAGAGAGGACAATTTCCCTGTCCACACCACAAAAAGCTCCGCTAATGGCTAGGACCGACTGAACCGGTTACATTTTCACATCGGTTCAAAGTGGCAATTTACACACTGCATAGACAGACTGTATACAGAAATAGTGGGTAGGGAAAGAAAGAAAAAGAGACAAATGGAGGCGGTATGAAGCAGACATTCTCTTGCACTCACATTTACAGCGACTTCTTAAAGCTCACTCTAGTGATAAAGACGCACCGACACATAAGCATCTTTTATATTTACTGTACACCTTTACCAAGGACACAGTAATTCACCACGTTCACCAAGTTCACTTTCCAGATAAAAGCCAGGTAAACAAATGTGTAAACAAAGGCAGATCCATTACAGGGTTCGAATAGTACTGAGGCAAATGACTTGAACACGAATGGAAAGGACAGTTCGACAGGTATTAACTCTTTTAATATCACGTTTATTGTTGTCTATAATTAATTATTCTGTTTTTTAAGCCCAGCCAGAACACAGACAAGTCCACAAAGTTGAATCAGTTTATCTGGACACAAGTTTGTTGTAGACATACGTTTCATCACTCATCCAAGTGACTTCTTCAGTCTGAGCTGGTGGTAAATAGGTCTGTGTACCTCTACCATTTGTTTTTCACTTCAAATCCCAAAGTTGAAAAACGGGAAAATGAGGCGTTATTCGTTTTCATTTCAAGATCAAAAATCAAATAACAAACAGTCAGAATTTGAAAAACGGATCATCATTTTCTATCAGTTCAACTGGAAATAAACGTTTAAGTGTGTGCACGTGCTAACATGCATATATTTCATATATAGACAGTGTAAATAAAGCGCAAGTGTTGAAAAAGTAATAATAACGTGACGCGTCCCCTGTTGTTCTGACTTTTGTGTTTGTGTATTTGACGTGCATATATTTGCTCTAGCTGCAAAAAAACAAAGATTATGGGGAAGCGTACTGGACGTTGTACAACGCCGTGGTCAAGTTTTATACTTGATGATCGCCTGACGTCCGACACGTCATTTATTTATTTTTCTTGTATTATAGTATTTCTTGTTCTCTGCCAATAAACATCCAAAAATGAATAAAATTGCATGAACTAACTTAACACAGTGACATGTACGATTAGTTATGCCTGTATTACAGAAGTCCTATACGGTAAAAAAAAATTTAATGTAAATTTTGTGACGACAGTATTTTGTAACAGCATTCTTTTTCATCGAATAGCCCTTTTATTTAGGAAAAATAGTTATTGTGTGAATTACAAGGGCAGGGAAAAATCAGAACAGGGGACATGTCGTCACTTTATTACTACTTTTTGTTGTCTTCTCAACACTTGTGCTTGATTTACGCTGTCTATATGAAGCAAATATACGCATGTGCACACGCTTGCGCGTTTTATTCCGGTTGAACTGATAGGAAATGTTTATTTCGGAAAATTAAAATACGATCCGTTTTTCAATTTCTGCTTGTTTGTTATTTGATTTTTTATCTTGAAATGGAAAACGGCCCGTTTTCTTATTTTTCAGTTTTGGTTTTTGAAGTGAAAAACGAATGACCAAAGGTGCACGGACCAATTACAATGGCCATGTGTGTCTTTCACATATGATAGAGGTATAGCTGCAATCACAGCATTGTAAGATGGTGAGAGATGTACTCACCTCGGGTTGGGGATGGTCGTTCCCTCTTCACATAGATGGCCTCTTTGACTCCTTGTTCAAACCAGAAACTTCGATGAGTGATGAAACGTATCTCTACAACAAACTAGTGTCCAGATGAACTGAGTCAACCTTGTGGATTAGTGTACCTGGATTATTGAGCTTGCATCAAGAAACACAGACAAGTATTTTAGTTTTTGAGACAAAGCCTTGCACCGCCATTGGATGTGTACATCCAACTGTTAAGGTAGGCTGTGCTGTGTATTGTAGCATCCATTTATTCTATCATTCAATTTATGAATGTTATTTAAGGACAGCCATGAACTGTTCTTGGAAGCAGATCTACTCTTAGCCCATAAAACTTTATACCAGAGATACAGCAAGGCCTTGATGGACAATTGTGTGCAGTTGCCAAGGTGACAGATTAATAGAGATGCATAGAAATATAAGTTTTATTAAAGCCTGCCTGAGCAAGTTCAGCATTTAATATGCATAATGATTTTATATACCTACTAGCAATGTGGCCGAAACACCCAAATGTGAGGTATCCACCTACATTTAACCTATGGTTAAGGCCCTATCTAATTCACGGCTGTAAAAATCGTGTCACGTGTTTCCTGTATAATTTAATTTGCTGTGAAAATTAAAATTTAAGGTTTGTGTTTAGCGATTTAACATTTTTTTATTTGCGTAGCATTCAAGTGCCTCACATTTACTGGTTAATTTGCACAATGAGGCGATCCTAGTAATCCTACCCCAATTCAGCTTGCAATTGCATAGTCAAAAAGTCTAAAGCGGCTAAAAACACGACTCAGGTAACTGAGTTTGGGAAAATCCCAATCAATTCTGTGGACACACATAGGTGTCAGAACACAGGCGAGTATTTTAGTATTTGAGACAAAGCCTCACACCGCCATTGTATGTGTTAGGTTTACATCCAACTGTTAAGGTAGGCTGTGCTGTGTATTGTAGCTTCCATTTATTCTATCATTCAATTTATGAGTGTTATTTAAGGACAGCTGTGAACTGTTCTTGGAAGCAGATCTACTCTTAGCCCGTAAACTCTGTACCTGAGATATAGCAAGGTCTTGGTGAATGATTGTCATGCAGTTGCTAAGGTGACAGATTGAATGGAGATGCATAGAAATATGTCTTTTATAAAAGCCTGCTTGAGCAAGTTCAACATTTGACTGCTGATTACCATGTATTTCTTATGTCACGTCACTATGCCGTCATTGCTTTGTGATGGTTGGCTGCACAGATGGGTCAGCTTTCTCTAATACTTCCTGTCTTGTGTTGCTTGTAGCAGACTGGGCCCTGATAATGCAATCCATGTTGTGATGTTGACAATCCAGCTTATTCTTGGCGTTCCTCATCTTCTGGGTCCTTTCACAAGTCCTGTCATAACACTGTGCTCAATGTTGTCATGTGGGTGCCTCATCACATGCCCAAAGTAACGTAACTTGTAGGACTTAATGTGGTTCAGTAGCTCCAATTTTGTTCTAGCCATCTTGTAAACTTGCTTAGTGGTCATCATCTTCTTCCATGAGATTTTTAGACAGTGGCATCTCAGTGGTTGAGGTATTGGACCAGTAATCATAAGGTTGCAGTTTAAGCACCACCATTACCAAGCTGGCATTGTTGAGCCCCTGAGCAAGTCCCATAACACTTTATAGCTTGAATTGTATACAGTAATAATTGTAAGTTGCTTAGAATAAAATATATATAATATATATATATCATCATCACTTTCGTTTTTGTATTATCAGTATGTTATATTTTTTTTCAGCCTTCTTAATACGACAAACCAGCTCCTGTAGTTCTTCTGGTGAACTGACCGGTAAAAAAGTCATCAGCATACCTGAAATTGTTAATGGTCTTTCTACCATCATGAATCCTTCAGCAAATTCTTGTACCACCTTTATTATCACTTGTTTGACAAGGATCTTTTACATTTATGACATTTAGCAGACACTTTTATCCAAAGCGATTTACAGTTGTGGCTGTATACATTGGTTAAGGGCCAAACAGTGGCAGCCTAGCAGATGTGAACATTGAACCAGCAACCTTTGGATTACTAGCCCTGTACCTTAACCACTGAGCCACCACTGCCCAGATACATGATGAGACATTACATTTCCATCGGAATTCCTTTCTTACCCTGAACCACACTGATGTGTGATTGGCTGTCCTGACAGCAGTATTTTGTTGGCTGTACAGATTCCTCAGTAGTTGTACCAGGTGAGAGACAAAACCTCAAGAATAGTTATCCATAATTGGTCATGCTGTACCATGCCAAATGCCTTTGTGAAATCAGTGAAACAAATATAGTCTCTATTTCCTTTCTATTGCTTTCTCTGTGATGCTCCGGAGGTTTGTAATCTTATCCCATGTGCATCTTCTTGACCTAAATCTAGTTTGTTGTTGGGCAATCACTTCTTCAAGCTTGGCTTGCATTGAAGAATCTCTTCTTCAAGCTTTGGTTTTAGGGTTACTAGGCTCTTGCTAGCATGTGAGACCAGTGCAGTGGTCCCGGAGTTGCTGTATTGGAGCAAGTCACTTTTCTCAGGCAGTGGAATGAAGACTGATTGTGTCCCACACTTGCCATAAGACCTTATGCAGCTTGTTAAGAGTCATCTCTCCACCAAACATGACCAGTTCAACTGCTATGTCATCTGGACCAGATGTCTTTCACTTAGCCAGTTCTAGCATGGCACATTTGATCTCTTTCTTCAGTGGTGGTGGATCCTTTTCTTAAATATCAATCTGCATGTTGTCCTCTTCAGCACTGTACAATAATTCACAGTAATCTTTCCATCCTTGACACATATTCTCTTGTCGACAAGTTTCTTCCCCTTTTTGATCTTGATAGCTATAGTCTGAGGCTGGAATGGTTTTGTGAGCCTCTTCACTATCTGGTCTCTTGTTGCCATTCTTTGCATCATCTTCCAGTTCTTTGCATAATGAACCCAATTCAGCTTGTTCGTCTTTTCTGAGCATCTGCACTTCACATTAAAGTTCCCTGTCTTCATCTAGGGACTTTGTTTTATCCACTCAAAGGTGTCAGTGGAAATGCAGTTCTTGTATTTGTTGCAGTTCTTCTGTACTGTTTCCTTAGCAGATTTCAGCTTGACATCCTTTATCTGCTGCCACAGTCCATCTGCTGTGTGTGATTCTTCAAGTCTCTGTAGCTCTTCTGTTGGCAACCTTCATTTGGTATTGCTGCTTAAAATAATCATATCTTTTTAGGGTCCAGAAACATTGGCTTTCTGATTTGCTTCATCCTGAACATCACAAGACTGTGATCATATGCACTGAGGCATGTGTGTGCATTATTAACCGACTGTTTGTATTGTTGACTGATTAGAATATAGTTTCTTGATTTGGAATCTTCCAATGTGTCTGTGCTTGTTGTGTAGGGGGAACAGTGTGTTGGTGATAACCAACGTATTATTAAGCACATAAATTCACAAGTGTCTGACCTCTCTTGATTCTCACACCATGTCCATATTTTCCCAAGAACTTACTTGTCTACTGCATCTTCATAGATTCTTGCATTGAAATTAGCGATGACTACAAGTAGGTTTTGCTTGGGAGTCACTGCAAGTGTAGTAGTAGCCTAGGACAGTGGTAGCCTAGTGGGTAGAGCTTTGGGCTATCAATTGAAAGGTTGAGAGTTCAAATCTCAGCTCTGCCATGCAGCCACTGTTTGGTCCTTGAGCAAAGCCCTTAACCCTCTTGGCTTCAGGGGTGCCGTACAATGACTGACCCTGTGCTCTGACCCCAGATTCAAAACAAGCTTGGATATGCAAAGAGATAATTTCGTACTGTACATATGTATGTGTATATGTACATATGACAAATAAAGGCATTTTATTTATTCTATAATACGTGCTATTCAATCTATTTGTAGACTTGTTCAGTCTCTTTATCTTGTTTGTCAGTAGTTGATGTGTAACTCTGGATAATAGTCGTATGTCTTGGCTTTGAGGTAAATGTGGCTGATCTCACTTTGCTACTTACTGAATGGCAGGATATTATGCATGTAGCTACGTTTCTGTGAACCCAGAAGGCACTCCATGATGTTTGTGGCCCTCTTTGCCTGAGAACAGCACTGTGTGTCCATCCAATGTATTAACATGCCTAATGAATGATCACTGATCTATCTATCTATCTATCTATCTATCTATCTATCTATCTATCTATCTATCTATCTATCTATCTATCTATCTATCTATCTATCTATCTATCTATCTATCTATCTATCTATCTATCTATCAGTTCATGACAAATTACTGATAACTTGCCAAGTGTCCTATCTAAACATAATATCTGATTTAGCTTGTGCATCTCTGCATCTTTTTTCTCCTGTGCTTTACTGTGTCCTCTCTATCTCTGTTGCAAACTTTTCAGTATTTTTCTGCTTGATAATAGCAACACTGCTGAATTGTAATAGTCACAGATGGTGCCATGTGTTACACTCACTTAAATTACCATACCCAAGGAATATAATAACATTATTTGCAAATTATGACACATTTATTTATTCATTCATTGTCGGTTGTACCACCACATCTATTGTATTCAGAATTGTGGTGGGTCTGATTCACTAGGCAAAATGCAGAAATCACCCTTGACAGGTCGCCAGTCCATCACAGAGCATTATTAAACATTTACACTGAATTAATGGTGAAATGATAGGTAGGATTGGTGGCGCACAGCTCCTGGGTCCTGGCGGCTTGTGTTTGCGCCTTGCTAGTACTGTCTACACTAAATTGTACCTAATCTTTAGTCTGTAAGTGAATGGGTGATTGATGGGATATTTTGGTGCCCTGTGACAGCTTGGTGCCTTGTGATATATTGGTGTTCTGTTCAGTGTTTATTCCTGTTTTGCATCTTCTGTTTAGGTAGGTTTTAGATTACAATCAGAATAAAGCAGTTGCAAAACATACATCTATAAAAAATAGCCTCTAGTATAGTACAGTATAGTATAGTATAATGTAGTGTAGTGTAGTGTAGCATAGTATAGTATAATATAGTATTGTATGATGTAGTGTAGCATAGCAGCAAAGTATGGTGTAGTCTAGCATAGAGTAGCATAGTGTATAGTGTAGTATAGTGCAGTATACTATAGTATAGTGTTGTATAGTGTAGTGTAGCTTAGCAGCATAGTATAGTGTAGCGTAAATTAGCATAGCTTATAGTAAAGTATAGTGTAGAATAGTAGTGTTGTATAGTGTACTGCAGCATAGTATAGTGTAGTGTAGCATAGAGTAGCATATTGTATAGTATAGTGCAGTATAGAATAGTGTTGTGTAGTGTAGCATAGCAGCACAGTATAGTGTAGTGTAGCGTAGAGTAGTACAGTGTATAGTGTAGTATAGTATTGTATAATATATTGTAGTGTAGAGTAGCATAGTGTATAGTATAGTGCAGTATACTAAATTATGTGTAGTGTAACATAGCAGCAGAGTATAGTGTAGTGTAGCATAGCACAGTGTATAGTATAGTGTAGTATACACCGATCAGCCACAACATTAAAACCACCTCCTTGTTTCTACACTCACTGTCCATGTTATCAGCTCCACTTACCATATAGGAGCACTTTGTAGTTCTACAATTACTGACTGTAGTCCATCTGTTTCTCTGCATGCTTTGTCAGCCACCTTTCATGCTGTTCTTCAATGGTCAGGACTATCCCAGGACCACTACAGAGCAGGTATTATTTGAGTTTTTAAACACCTCACTGTCACTGCTGGACTGAGAATAGTCCACCAACCAAAAACATCCAGCCAACAGCACCCCATTGGCAGCGTCCTGTGACCACGGATGAAGGTCTAGAAGATGACCAACTCAAACAGCAGCAATAGATGAGCTCTCGTCTCTGACTTTATATCTAAAAAGTGGACCAACTAGGTAGGAGTGTCTAATATAGTGGACAGTGAGTGGACACTGCATTTAAAAACTCCAGCAGCGCTGCTGTGTCTGATCCACTCATACCAGCACATCACACACTAACACACCACCATGTCATTGTCACTGCAGTGCTGAGAACGAACCACCACCTAAATAATACCTACTCTGTAGTGGTCCTGTGGGGGTCCTGACCATTGAAGAACAGGGTAAAAGAAGGCTAAAAAGGTATGTGGAGAAACAGATGGACTACAGTCAGTAATTGTAGAACTTCAAAGTGCTTCTATATGGTAAGTGGAGGTGATAAAATGGACAGTGAGTGTAGAAACAAGGAGGTGGTTTTAATGTTATGGCTCATCGGTGTAGTATTGTATACTGTAGTGTAGCGTAGAGTAGCATAGTGTATTGTATAGTGTAGTATAGTGCAGTATAGTATAGAATACCACATTATAGTGGAGTATAGTATAGTATTGTAAAGTAGAGTGCACTTTAGTACAGTATAGTGCAGTATAGTATAGAATACCACAGTATAGTGGAGTATAGTATAGTATTGTAGAGTAGAGTGCACTTTAGTACATATAGTGCAGTATAGTATAGTGTTGTATAAGGTAGTGTAGCGTAGAGTAACATAGTGTATAGTTTAGTATAGTAACATTATTTTTTGTTGTGTAAATTATGGCATAGCAAGTAGTCTTTATGCCACTCAGCTGTAACCTGTAAATAAACCCTTAAGATATACCATATATAAAGTTAATTTTGTGAGATTTTGTGAGTATTATTTTATATTAAAAATAATAGGAACAATAAAAAAGCTGACCCAGGGTTTGCAACATGATCCTGCAATAATGACACCTTTTCTCAAAAGAGGCCAAAATTAATTCTAGTTATGAAACCAAGTACACAACATTAAAATGTATAAAAATTCAGGCACATTCTCACAGACCCTTTTCTGTTTTTTTCCTAATTTACATATTTTTCTATGGTACATATTTAATATACAGCAGCCTTGGAAAATTGCTTTAAAATGAACCAACTGCAACCTCAAATATACATTTTCTACTGTGTGTGTGTGTGTGTGTGTGTGTGTGTATGTGTGTGTGTGTGTGTGTGTGTGTGTATGTGTGTGTGTGTGTGTGTGTGTTTGAAACACAAACCTGGCTGCTGTATTAATGCAGTCAACACAACCTTTTCAACAGTGTTCCTGCTCCAGTACATACTTTAATTGGAGCACTAGCGATTTCCTGTTGGTGGGCTATTGATTTCTATTTGCAAGGTTATTTGTTGACGGAATACAAAGCTGGTGGCGTCTTATTGATCTGACCTCACCAAGGGGCAGCTGAGTTTATGCAGGCAGCAAAGTGGTGGCAAAGCAAATCTGTGTAGTAAAAAAAAGGAAAAAGCAAAAAAAAAGACTGGAGAAGGATTATCACAATGTAACAGATCTGCTGATATAGTCTCCTAGTAAGCACACTTACTGTACAGAATACAAATTTTACAGTATGTTACGACATTTGTAAATAAAAGTATTATTAAAGGTGTCAGTCTGTGTGAAATGTAAGGCAAAAAGGATGTTTACCTGTATACTTTGTTACCCTTTAATATTATTAGAAGTCCAATGGAAGCCTGGAAATGAAAGTCCTCTTGTATTTCCAGTGGTGTAGCTACCAGGACCAGGACTGACCAAGTAGTTTTGCCTAGGAATAATATAAAGTGCTTTTATTTGCCCATTTTATTATTTCAGCTTAAAAATATCTAAATAAATAGAAAGAGTGGGTGTTTGATCCTTGCTTGCAGAAGGTGAACTGGCTCTTAGCAGCCCCTATGTGTAAGTAAGTCAGTAAATTGGTAAATGTGTGTTGTACTGTGGTGAAATAGACCACTGCCCAGAGTCTTTAGACCTTTCACATGCCCATATACACTGATCAGTCATAAAATTAAAACCACCTCCTTGTTTCTACACTCACTGTCCATTTTATCAGCTCCACTTACCATATAGAAGCACTTTGTAGTTCTACAATTACTGACTGTAGTCCATCTGTTTCTCTGCATGCTTTGTTAGCCCCCTTTTATGCTGTTCTTCAATGGTCAGGACTCTCCCAGGACCACATCAGAGCAGGTATTATTTGGGTGGTGGATCATTCTCAGCATTGCAGTGACACTGACATGGTGGTGGTGTGTTAATGTGTGTTGTGTTGGTATGTGTGGATAAGACACAGCAGTGCTGATGGAGTTTTTAAACACCTCACTGTCACTGCTGGACTGAGAATAGTCCACCAACCAAAAATATCCAGCCAACAGCGCCCTTTGGGCAGCATCTTGTGACCACTGATGAAGGTCCAGAAGATGACCAACTCAAACAGCAGCAATAGATGAGCTCTCGTCTCTGACTTTAAGAGTCTAATAGAGTGAACAGTAAGAGGACACGGTATTTAAAAACTCCAGCAGCGCTGCTGTGTCTGATCCACTCATACCAGCACAACACACACTAACACACCACCACCATGTCATTGCATTGCTGAGAATGATCCATCACCTAAATAACACCTGCACTGTGGTGGTCCTGTGGGGGTTATAACCATTAAAGAACAGGGTGAAAGCAGGCTTAAAAAGTATGTAGAGAAACAGATGGACTACAGTCAGTAATTGTAGAACTACAAAGTGCTTCTGTATGGTAAGTGGAGCTGATAAAAGGGACAGTGAGTGTAGAAACAAAGAGGTGGTTTTAATGTTTTGGCCATTCTGTGTATGGTGTATTATTTGAAGCCACTTACAAAATACAACCATCTAAATGTAAGCTTAGACTGACAAGCAATAAATCATGGATATATCAGTTTGGTACACTTCCCACCAGTATTATGCAAATGTGGGATTCAAAGGCCCCAATTTTGTCCTGATTTGGGAAGTGTGCTTATCTCATTGTATAGCTTATTAGATTAATACTGGTAAAATGGTAAAAGCCTCTGAACATTACACCTTTGTTCTGTACAGCTCAAAAGCTTTTCTACACTGTACATAACCACCAGCTCTGCACTTATCCATCCACTCCTACCAAAGGCATACAGATAAAAGGCTTAAATGGATTAGTACAGGCGATTACTGTACTGTTGCTGGTCAACATGGTGTACATTCGTTTCCGGCCTTTGTGGTAAAGAGAAAAGCACATCTAGATGGCATGACACCAAGCCCTAGTTCTCTTGTTTAGCTGTGTGTGTCTATCAGAGAGTTTCTTTTTAAACATTTACACTGTAGCATACTTCAAACTAGGAACAGCATGAAAGGGGGCTAACAAAGCATGCAGAGAAACAGATGTACTACAGTCAGTAATTGTAGAACTACAAAGTGCTTCTATATGGTAAGTGGAGCTGATAACATGGACAGTGTGTGTAAAAACAAGGAGGTGATTTTAATGTTATGGCTGATTGGTGTATGAACATCAAGTTTATCATCTATCTAGACATGGAACTTGGGTCCTTAGGTAAGGCTATAACAAAGAACACGAATCTCAATGCCAGGCTACAAACATCAAGGTTACATTAGAGGAAACTACAACAAAGCAGATGCCATGCTATGCTGCTGACACCTAATTTTACTCCAACAGCCCTCAACCTGAGTAACTTCTACATAAGACCATGATTACACAACAAAGAACAGGTGATCGCTATGAAGGTGAGGGCAAATCATGAGGCGGGGTGGAGACAAGGGAAATGTGGATCATAATCAATAAACAAAAGTGCATATGTTCTGGGAGCCGGGTAAAACTGGAGCTGGGGCATCACGGTGACTCAGTGGGTAGCACTGTCGCCTCACAGCAAGAAGGTCCTGGGTTCGATGCCGAGGTGGGGCGGTCCAGGTCTTTTCTCTGTGGAGTTTGCATGTTCTCCCCGTGTCTGCGTGGGTTTCCTGCGGGAGCTCCGGTTCCCTCCCACAATTCAAAGACATGCAAGTGAGGTGAATTGGAGACACTAAATTGTCCAAGACTGTGTTTGACGTAGAACTTGTGAACTGATGAGTCTTGTGTATCGAGTAACTACCGTTTATGTCATGAATATAACCAACTGTGTAAAACGTTAAAATCCTAATATAATAATAATAATTATAAAAACTGGAGCTGTAACATAAAGTGCCATTTTTGGATGACAGGCTATAGTTAACTTATAGTTTTTTTTCTTAATGCCTAAACCACTTCAGAAGCTAATCCTCTTTATTCACTGCCAAATTAAAAGAAGATGAACATTTTCATACTTCAAACAATTACTGCTAGTCTTTTTCATTTTCTTTCCATACGGAATGCACCTAATTATAGTTTGTATAACCTTCACTCACACTTATTCTTAAAAAGTTAATTGGTAATTTACTGTATGAAAAATATTTTTTATATAATAAAGTAGTTGTGATTGAAGCGACAGAAATATTTTCTTTTCAGGTCTGATATCAGTACGAGTGCAGTGTAACACATTGTCGTGGTGGTGCATAGCATGGTAGGTTTTGCGCTTTTGCAGAAGATGCAGCAATCATTTGCACCGATTGGATCTGGGAATAAATTATCTTCTATCAAACATCTTTAAGTGGCTTACAAACACAAAAGAAAGACTTAATAAGAGACAAATCTCCTGTGACATAAAAATGACATCTTTTATACTGGCAAATCATGTAAAGATCACCACACAGAGTACATATCAATCATTAATTGACATTCATCAGTATTTTAAATGTATTTAATAGATTTTTACCTTTATACCTTGATGCCCGAAAAATATTACTAGAAGTTTTAAGGGCAAGCAGTAGCCTAGTGGTTAAGGTACTTGACTAGTAATCAGAAGGTTGCTGGTTCAAGCCCCTCCACTGCCAGGTTGCTGCTGTTGGGTCCTTGGTCAAGGCCCTTAACCCTCAATTGCTCAGACTGCATACTGTAACTGTAATGTAAGTTGCTTTGGATAAAGGTGTCTGCTAAATGCCGTAAATGTAAATTAAGTCTGGGAATGGAAGTCCTCCATCCATTCCCAGGGATGTAACTAGAACCTTTGCAATGACCAGGCTGGACCCAGTAGTTTTTTTCTAGGAACTAGTATTTTAAGAAATAGTACAACCCCAAATCAGAAAAATCTGTGACAGTATGGAAATGCAAGTAAAATAAAAATGCAGTGTTCATTACATTTACTTCAACATGACTGGGGTAGCTACACTAGGGCTGCCACGACTGGTCAACCTAGTCGATGACGTTGACGCTAGAAAAACGTCGACGTCAATATTTTAAGTCATAATGCATTGTTTTTAAAACTATGTTTATAAATGATAACACAAAGTTTCTACAATGTTTCCATTCATATAACCTTTCATATGATTTCCTCAGCACTACTTGCTGCGTGCATGATCTGAGTCATATTTGGTCCAGTTACTGGTTGGCAGCATTAAGTGCAGTCTTAAAAATGCCGTCTGCAACAGAGTGAAGTAAGTTTTGAGTGAATGTGTAGGTTATAATCTGGGCTCATTCTGTCGTTACTGTACGTTGGACTTGATGAAATGTGCCCACCTCTAACTATTTTATTTCTGCTATAAGTTTAAGCACTTTGTTTTGTGTATGGAATGCCATAAACACATGCTGCACTTCGTTTAATATGGAGTAGTTGAGAATGTAATAATATGGACATAAACCCTGTTTACATTTAGTTTTGTGCCATATTATTATGCCATACAGTCTGTTGTTAAAATAAAAGAAGCTTAAATGAGGTTCTGAATTAAATATTTTGGAGAAAAATTAATCGTTTAGATGAATCGACTAATCGATAAGACATAAAAAATAGTCGTTAGTGGCAGCCCTAAGCTACACCCCTGCCCAAATCTAAACTCCACGCTTTTCATGACAACACTGGCTACACAATGCTATTACATATAAGCTGGAAATAAATAATATCCTATCAAACATAAAAACCAAAGACAAATCTCCAGCGACATAGAAATGACATCGTTTATACAGGCAAATCATGTCAAATCCCCCCACAGAGTACACTTCAACCATTTATTTGAAGTACATCAGTGTTTTACAGTCACTATCTCATCTATCTTATTTAAATGTGTGGAATAGTTTAAAAAAATCAAACTACATAATATCTCTTTTAACATCACAGCTTCAATTTGGCTTGCTGGAAAAACGGTTCAAAGCAGTGATCACTGTGAGTGGTTATAGTCTGTCACTGTGTCATTTCTGCCTAATTAAATTCCTCCCTGAGCTAGGTTCTTTTGGCTGGCAGACAGGAACCATTACAAAGCAAGTCCTCTGTTTTAACCCATGCCTATTATAACATTCAATCCCATATTTTGCTTGCTCAGTTTGAATTTCATTGGCAAAATAGTAATAGTTACAGCACTATTTGGTTGTAAAGTTGCAGTCCTTGAAGATAAAGACTTACAGTAAGTGTGCTTAGGCATCATGTAAGCATTAGACACCATATGGCCCAGTAACAAAAATTATATAGGTCTAGCAACCTTGTAAACTACATTCGATTTATCAGGTTCCCCGATCAAAGGTTTTTTAGTTACTAAATTACTATACATTAGTTAGGAAATTATATACACTATATGGCCACTTGGCTTTATAGCATGTGCTAGCTTGTGCATTCCATGAACCATTTCCATAAAAGAGTTTACAATGCTTATGTAGGTGGTACGTGTCAAAGTAACATCTCCATGGATGGCAGGACTCAAGGTTTCCCAGCAGAACATTGCCCAAAGCATCACACTGCCTCCGCCGGCTTGCCTTCTTCTTATAGTGCATCCTGGTGCCATGTGTTCCCCAGGTAAGCGATGCACACGCACCCGGCCGTCCACGTGATGTAAAAGAAAACGTGATTCATCAGACCAGGCCACCTTCTTCTATTGCTCCGTGGTCCAGTTCTGATGCTCACGTGGCCATTGTTGGCGCTTTCGACAGTGGACAGGTGTCAGCATGGGCACCCTGACTGGTCTGTGGCTATGCAGCTCCATACGCAGTGATAGCTCAGTGGTTAAGGTACTGTGGTACTGTAAGGTACTGTGACTAATCCACTACTTTCACATCATCATCACATGAAAATTTTCTTCCCCTTAAAGCTTCTTTGAGTGGTCCAAAAAGGTGGAAATCAGATGGCACTAAATCCGGACTATAAGCTCTCTCAGTCTCTCAGACACGACCAATTAACTTTTTGCCGCCCTTAACTTTTTGAAGATCCCTCGTACACTAATTGGTCAAAATCATATGGCCTAAATAATCAGTTTAGGTGTTTTAGCCAAACCATTTGCTAACAGGTGTATGAATTGACTTTTCAACTTTGTGACAACAGTTTGAGAAAGGACCTTTTCTGTTCCAGCATGAATGTCAGTCCATGCTTTGATGAGTTGGGTAAGTGGAAACTTCAGTGCCCTGCACAAAGCCCTTGGCTCAAAACTTGGTTCAACATCAGCACCTGGGGTCAGTTTTTACATCAGCTGAACTATAATAATAGACCTGTAGTATAGAAGTGTATGCCACGCTTTCATGTTTCACAGGTTGGCAACCACTGGTGTAGGTGTGAAGCCGAACACAGGACGTACCGAGCGGTTTCATTTAGCTTCAGGCGTCAACGAGCATTAACATGTAGGTGTATATCTGTGCATCTGTGTGCCTTTCACTGTGCGATAGGAGAACTGACCCATGCTCTCAGGCTCCCGGGATTAACATGAGCTCTGGTTGAACATGCTGTAGTTCTGTATCTGTGAAGTTCAATACACCTCCTGCCTTCTGCACACAGCTTTTAACTTCTGCTCTCACAGAGGAAACATATGTCCTCTTTATCTATGTATGAGCGAACCGCAAGCGAAGCGAACCCGCCCTACCCCACACCAGCGTATCTCAGCAGGGCCCAGTTCTGTGCAGGACGGGAACATTTTTCAAACCTGATAAGCCTGTCAGAAATGTGTGAAAATTATTACTTTATTACATGAAATGATGAGGCAGCGTTTGAAGTTTTAATGAAGGCATCTGTGAAGAACATGTACAGTAAGGTGATTGCGCTGCATTTGGAAAAGACAGATAATAATGAACCAGTTTATTTTAATTAACTGCTTGAGTGAAACTGTAGGGAGAAGCAGCAGAGTACATTCACTTCATCTCAGTTTTCACCCTCATCTCGGACCGGAACGTTTCCTCACTTGTTAATTTAATGTGGCAGAAAGTGATAGAATGAGTGTGCGAGTGAGAGAGATATAACAAGACTGGTGCTTTCTCACTCCCATATTAATGCCAGCCAATATGGCACTTTATAAGGCGAGCCGATGTGATGGGGCCTAGCTACAGACGTAGCAGTTGGAGGCGTAAATACTGCAGTCAAGATAGGAAATGGATGTGGATGTGGGAGTGAGGAACACTCTGTAAGGCTAGAAGTGAGGAGAGTAGTTACGTATTCAGCTGTACATTTAACCTGGGCAGCACAGTGACACATCTGGTAGAGTAGGTGGCACACAGTAACATGGGTCCCGTGGGTTTATCATAGTCCATCACTAGTTTCAACCAGTGTTTCCAAGTGGCATCAGACTCACCACAAACTGACCTGGATTGCTTTTAGTAATAATAAATGTTACCAATACATTTATTCATTTATTCATTCATTGTGTATTCAGGGTCGTGGTGGGTCCAAATCACTGAGCAAAGGGCAGGAAACACACTGGACAGGTTGCCAGTCCATCACAGGACAAACACACACAGATTCATATCTAGAGCGATTTTAGTATCACCAGTTAACCTGACTGCATGTCTTTGGACTGTGGGAGGAAATCAGTGCACCCAAAGAAAACCCACACAGACACGGGGAGCACATGCAAACTCCACACCGAAAGGACCTAGACTCTTTCACCAGGGAATCAAACTCAGAACCTTCTTGCTGTGAAGAGACAGTGTTACCCACTAACCCACCGGGTCACCCTGTTACTAATATAAAGGGCCACATGTGGGCTTGTGAACACCTATTCTAATTATTGAGCGTTGTGTTTGTACCCATTGATGAGGATAATATACCAACAAATATATATACACACACTGATCAGCCATAACATTACAACCACCTCCTTGTTTCTGCACTCACTATTCATTTTATCAGCTCCACTTACCATATAGGAGCACTTTGTAGTTCTACAATTACTGACTGTAGTCCATCTGTTTCTTTACATGCTCTGTCAGCCCCCTTTCATGCTGTTCTTCAATGGTCAGGACTCTCCCAGGACCACTACAGAGTAGGTATTATTTGGGTGGTGGATCATTCTCAGCACTGCAGTGACACTGACATGGTGGTGGTGTGTTAGTGTGTGTTGTGCTGGTATGAGTGGATAAGACACAGCAATGCTGATGGAGTTTTTAAACTGCTGGACTGAGAACAGTCCACCAACCAAATATATATTCAGCCAACAGCACCCCATAGGAGGCGTCCTGTGACCACTAATAAAGGTCTAAAAGCAATGGATGAACGATCGTCTCTGATTTTACATCTACAAGGTGGACCAACTAGGTGGAAGTGTCTAATAGAGTGGACAGTGAGTGGACACTGTATTTAAAAAATCCAGCAGCGCTGCTGTTTCTGATCCACTCATACCAGAACAACACATGCTAACACACCACCACCACGTCAGTGTCACTGCAGTGCTGAGAATGATCCACCACCTAAATAATACCTGCTCTGTGGTGGTCCTGACCATTGAAGAACAGGGTAAAAAAGTATTTAGAGAAACAGATGGACTACAGTCAGTAATTGTAGAACTGCAAAGTGCTTCTGTATGGTAAGTGGAGCAGTATATATATATATACTGTATATATATACAGTGTATCACAAAAGTGAGTACACCCCTCACATTTCTGCAAATATTTCATTATATATTTTCATGGGACAACACTATAGACATGAAACTTGGATATAACTTAGAGTAGTCAGTGTACAGCTTGTATAGCAGTGTAGATTTACTGTCTTCTGAAAATAACTCAACACACAGCCATTAATGTCTAAATAGCTGGCAACATAAGTGAGTACACCCCACAGTGAACATGTCCAAATTGTGCCCAAATGTATCGTTGTCCCTCCCTGGTGTCATGTGTCAAGGTCCCAGGTGTAAATGGGGAGCAGGGCTGTTAAATTTGGTGTTTTGGGTACAATTCTCTCATACTGGCCACTGGATATTCAACATGGCACCTCATGGCAAAGAACTCTCTGAGGATGTGAGAAATAGAATTGTTGCTCTCCACAAAGATGGCCTGGGCTACAAGAAGATTGCTAACACCCTGAAACTGAGCTACAGCATGGTGGCCAAGGTCATACAGCGGTTTTCCAGGACAGGTTCCACTCGGAACAGGCTTCGCCAGGGTCGACCAAAGAAGTTGAGTCCACGTGTTCGGCGTCATATCCAGAGGTTGGCTTTAAAAAATAGACACATGAGTGCTGCCAGCATTGCTGCAGAGGTTGAAGACGTGAGAGGTCAGCCTGTCAGTGCTCAGACCATACGCCGCACACTGCATCAACTCGGTCTGCATGGTCGTCATCCCAGAAGGAAGCTGACGCACAAGAAAGCCCGCAAACAGTTTGCTGAAGACAAGCAGTCCAAGAACATGGATTACTGGAATGCCCTGTGGTCTGACGAGACCAAGATAAACTTGTTTGGCTCAGATGGTGTCCAGCATGTGTGGCGGCGCCCTGGTGAGAAGTACCAAGACAACTGTATCTTGCCTACAGTCAAGCATGGTGGTGGTAGCATCATGGTCTTGGGCTGCATGAGTGTTGCTGGCACTGGGGAGCTGCGGTTCATTGAGGGAAACATGAATTCCAACATGTACTGTGACATTCTGAAACAGAGCATGATCCCCTCCCTTCGAAAACTGGGCCTCATGGCAGTTTTCCAACAGGATAACGACCCCAAACACAACCTCCAAGATGACAACTGCCTTGCTGAGGAAGCTGAAGGTAAAGGTGATGGACTAAACCCAATTGAGCACCTGTGGCTCATCCTCAAGTGGAAGGTGGAGGAGTTCAAGGTGTCTAAGATCCACCAGCTCCGTGATGTCATCATGGAGGAGTGGAAGAGGATTCCAGTAGCAACCTGTGCAGCTCTGGTGAATTCCATGCCCAGGAGGGTTAAGGCAGTGCTGGATAATAATGGTGGTCACACAAAATATTGACACTTTGGGCACAATTTGGACATGTTCACTGTGGGGTGTACTCACTTATGTTGCCAGCCATTTAGACATTAATGGCTGTGTGTTGAGTTATTTTCAGAAGACAGTAAATCTACACTGCTATACAAGTTGTACACTGACTACTCTAAGTTATATCCAAGTTTCATGTCTATAGTGTTGTCCCATGAAAAGATATAATAAAATATTTGCAGAAATGTGAGGGGTGTACTCACTTTTGTGATACACTGTATAAGGTAAACTGGAATGCCTGCTCTCATACCAAGAGGAGTATCAATTACCAACTAATGTTGGGTTTCAAGGTACCACTGTATAATAAAGTGAAGTTTTTCTTTTTGTAAAGATGCTTCACTTGCCTAGTGGTTAAGGTACTGGACTAGTAATCAGAAGGTTGCTGGTTCCAGCCCCACCACTGCCACGTTGCCACTGTTGGGCCCTTAAGCAAGACCCTTAACCCTCAATTGCTTAGATTGTATAATATCATGACTTTAAGTCGCTTTGGATAAGTGTCTGCTAAATGCTGTTAATGTAAATTTCACCTTCATATTTTAATATTTGAAAACTTGCTCTTATTATCTGATATGAACTTTAGTCTGAGCCCTGCAATGCAGCACGGCTCTCCTGAGTGACTGCTCATATGCGACGCTGCAGATGAGTGCACTCACACCTGCAACGGGCCTCAGGACACCAAACGGTATGAGTGAGTAAAACTAAAGCGCTGTGGAGAGAGGGAACGAATAGGGCATGAACGTGACTTTGGCTGGGACTGCCAGGAATCTTTTTTTTATGCATTAACAATGAGGAAAGCAAGCTTATTAAACTTAGAAACCATGGACATGTATTAGGGTCATTGCCATTAAATCTCCACTATTCCGGGGCGTTTGGATGTTTGTTTTAAACTTTAACTAAGTTCCTAACTAATTCACGGCTGTGAAAAATCGCATCATGAAATAAGCCTTTTCCTGTGTAATATGCAATTTGCTGTGAAATTCTAAATTTAATGTTTGTGTTTAGCAATTTAAAATTTTTTAATTCGTGTAGCGTTTGTGAGTCTCAAGTTTACTGGTTTATTTGGACTAAGAGGTGGTCCTAGCAATCCTACGGCAATTCGGTTAGCAATCAAATGTCATAATGTCCTAGATGTTGAAGTCTAAAGCAGCTAATAAAGGCTTCCTGTATCTGTATGCATTCAGTTTAAAACACTGATGCTCACCTAAAAAGCCAAAAATGGACCAGCCCCAAGTTACCTTCGTTGTCTAATCAAACCCCACTCTGTACCACGCAACCTCCGAGCCACTAGTCTCGCTCGACTTGATCCTCCACCCAGGACTCGAGGAAGACAAGCATCAAGGCTCTGCTCTGTACTGGCACCCAAGTGGTGGAACGAGCTTCCTCTGTCTGTTCGAACATCTGAGTCTCTTGCTGTCTTTAAAAAATGATTAAAAACCATAATCACCTCTTTACTAAGCACTTAAGCTGACTTTGCTCTTATTCATTTCTTGCAAAACAAAAAACTTTGGTTCTAACAGGTTTTTTTTTTTAGCAGATTTGTGTTCTTGGACTGTTGTCTACTTAAACTAGAGTAAGGTAATGTTTACTATGGAAGCACTTCTGTAAGTCGCTCTGGATAAGAGCGTCTGCTAAATGCCGAAAATGTAAATGTAAAATCTAAAAACACGACTCAGGTAACTGAGTTTGGAAAACTTCCAAATTCCTGGATGCAGAGAGGAAAGTGTGTCAAAACACGGATGAGAATTTTTAAATTTTAAGCCTCACACCATCGCTGGATGTTCTAGATTTACATTCAACCTGTTAAGTTCAAGAGAGTGCAAGACAATACAATATACACAATGCAAATAAAAAAAAAACAGTATAATAAATAAAGCAATTGATAGAGACAAGACTAGAGCCAAGTGTAGTGTTGGACCGTACATTAGTGGTGGGCAGATCGATCCAAATATCGATATTATCGATACCAACGTTGGTATCGGTATCGGATCAGTACTAGTGTTATGAGATCTATACTTTAGTTTTACTTCTTCTCCGCTACATTCAGCATGTTTTTCTAGTTTCGTCAGAAAGTAAAACCCATGTCTGTACAGACTCCGCTACTCTCACATCTTACATGCACAACTTACTCCTCCCCTCCTGCTCTGCTGTGTTTTGTTGTGGTACTGTCACGTTGTTATGTTGTTAAAATCCTAACAGACATCGGTACATTGGTAGGCATTGGAAGATTGTAATAATAATAGCACAAACTATACGTAAGTAAAGTACGGACGCACCTTACATAGTGAGGCTCTTATTCCGTGTGCTTATAAATGTAAATAGAATAGCATCGGTTTCTATTTTAAAATAACAAGGACACATGTATTCGGTCACAATAAAAAATTTACAAATTTATTCACCCAGCAAACACAACTATGCATTAGCTGCTTTGTGGTGATACACCATGATGGTAACACTGTGAGAAAGTAAAGCACCAGAAACAAGAAACCGCTTTAAACATCTGAATTTATTTACAACACTACTGAGAGCAGCTACTTACAAAAAAATTTATGTATTACAATAATACACTTAAATGTCATGAAAATTCATTCAGATTTAGCAATTTAAAGATGCATCCACCTTAATTATTAAAAAGTATCGGTATCGGTATCTGCGATACTGGCCCTGTATTTACTTGGTATCGAATCGATACCAAATTTTGCAGTATCGCACACCACTACCGTACATGGTACAGAGTAAATGATAAGTGAGGTAAAAAAACATATTTTGATATACAGTTTGAAGCATAAGGTAGGTTGTGCTGTGTATTGTAGTCTCCATTTATTCTATCATTTAATTTATGAGTGTTATTTAATGACTGCCGTGAAATGTGGCACTTTTTTTTAGGAGCACGTTTTCCTGTGAATTTAATAGGGCCCTAACTATAACTATTTACATTATATAAGAAAGGATGAGGCAAAGCTTTTTGGAGCAGTCAGTACAGTGTGGGTATGTGTGCTGTTTATATGGGCAGTTGGAGAATTATCAGTACCAACCATCGCAGCCTGTTCCAGCCTTTTACAAGCTCTGCCAGATACTCCATCTGTGCCCTATACATCAATACCAGGCCAGATGTTTCTGAGTTAAAAGGAGGCTGGTGGATTACAGTAAATAAACATTCTACTACCGAAGTAGGAGGTCAGAACATCTAGAGTAAATCATTTCTGTTATTATGTCCAGTAGTTCTAAATAAACTGAACATATAATATAATATAATATAATATAATATAATTTAATATAATATAATACTGTATAATATAATATAATATAATATAATTAATATAATATGTTCGTTTATTCATCTTTCATAATTAATCTATCCTGATCATGACAAGGTGGATAAACATGTTGACAAACTCAACGACGTCAGTGACGGTATCTGGAGCCAAACTATGGAAACCAGAGATGTGCAGCACCAACACAACCTACTGCGTCACCATGTAGCCCAGTGTTATGGTGTTACACTTTCAAAAGCCTGGTCTTAAGCAGGATGGCACTGTGGCACATGAGTTAGCGCTGTCGCCTCACAGCAAGAAGGGCCTGGGTTTGATTACTTCACTTTTTTCAGTTGGAGTTTGCATGTTCTCCCTGTGTCCATGTGGGTTTTCTCCGGGTGCTCTGGTTTCCTCCCATCAGTCCATTGACATGCAGTGTATATGTGTGAATATGTGTGTCTGCTTTGTGATGGACTGGTGACCTGTTGAAATGTTACCTACCTTTTACCCAATGAACCAGACCCACCGTGACCTTGACCAGGATAAACATGTGGTAAAACAGACAGTGAATGATTGAATAAATGATCTCATGCAAAAATGCATTAGAAGTAATGAATGCAGGCATATTGTAGGTGATTGTCTCATTAATCCCAATCAGTACCCAGTTCCAAACGTTTGCCCTATCAGCTTTTAACTAGGCCAAAAAGACAAAGAGAGCATGGAGTAATTGGTACTGTCCTTGGTATGAGAGCGGGCATTCCAGTTTACCTTTTTTTTTAAAGTAACAAGCCAATTTTGGGGATTTGTGAGCTCAAGTGTTTAGAGAGAGGAGTTTGAGCCCTCATCCAAGCACAATAATCAATCTAATGGGTCTGCATAAGCTCTGCCAGTAACTGACATTACGTGTGTTTAAGGAAGCACAACTTTCCACTTAACTTTCCACTCCTGTAAGCTTCGTTCAATAGGGTGACGGTGGGTGCAATTCACCGAGCAAAAGGTTGGAAACACCCTGAACACACCTACATTCAAACTTTATTGGCATGACAAAATATGGACATTCTTATTGCCAAAGTGTACTTACATTTATAAAAAATATAATAAAAAGAAAATAATAACAATAGAAAATAAACAATATTTTAGCATATAGTACACTGATCAGCCATAACATTAAAACCACCACCTTGTTTCTACACTCACTGTTCATTTTATCAGCTCCACCATATAGGAGCACTTTGTAGTTCTACAATTACTGACTGTAGTCCATCTGTTTCTTTATATACCTTTTAGCCTGCTTTCACCCTGTTCTTCAAATGGTCAGGACCCCCACAGGACCACCACAGAGCAGGTATTATTAATATTGTGGATCATTCTCAGCACTGCAGTGACACTGACATGGTGGTGGTGTGTTAGCATGTGTTGTGCTGGTATCAGACACAGCAGCGCTGCTGGAGTTTTTAAATACCGTGTCCACTCACTGTCCACTCTATTAGACATGCCTACCTAGTTGATGTAGTCCACCTTGTAGATGTAAAGTCAGAGACGATCGCTCATCTATTGCTGCTGTTTGAGTTGGTCATCTTCTAGACCTTCATCAGTGGTTACAGGACGCTGCCCACAGGGTGCTGTTGGCTGGATATATTTTTGGTTGGTGGACTATTCTCAGTCCAGCAGTGACAGTGAGGTGTTTAAAAACTCCAGCAGTGCTGGTGTGTCTGACCCATTCATACCAGCACAACACACACTAACACACCACCACCATGTCATTGTCATTGCAGTGCTGGGAATGATCCACCACCTAAATAAAACCTCCTCTGTGGTGGTACTGACCATTAAAGAACAGGGTGAATGTTATATATATACAGTGTATCACAAAAGTGAGTACACCCCTCACATTTCTGCAGATATTTAAGTATATCTTTTCATGGGACAACACTGACAAAATGACACTTTGACACAATGAAAAGTAGTCTGTGTGCAGCTTATATAACAGTGTAAATTTATTCTTCCCTCAAAATAACTCAATATACAGCCATTAATGTCTAAACCACCGGCAACAAAAGTGAGTACACCCCTTAGTGAAAGTTCCTGAAGTGTCAATATTTTGTGTGGCCACCATTATTTCCCAGAACTGCCTTAACTCTCCTGGGCATGGAGTTTACCAGAGCTTCACAGGTTGCCACTGGAATGCTTTTCCACTCCTCCATGACGACATCACGGAGCTGGCGGATATTCGAGACTTTGCGCTCCTCCACCTTCCGCTTGAGGATGCCCCAAAGATGTTCTATTGGGTTTAGGTCTGGAGACATTCTTGGCCAGTCCATCACCTTTACCTTCAGCCTCTTCAATAAAGCAGTGGTCGTCTTAGAGGTGTGTTTGGGGTCATTATCATGCTGGAACACTGCCCTGCGACCCAGTTTCCGGAGGGAGGGGATCATGCTCTGCTTCAGTATTTCACAGTACATATTGGAGTTCATGTGTCCCTCAATGAAATGTAACTCCCCAACACCTGCTGCACTCATGCAGCCCCAGACCATGGCATTCCCACCACCATGCTTGACTGTAGGCATGACACACTTATCTTTGTACTTCTCACCTGATTGCCACCACACATGCTTGAGACCATCTGAACCAAACAAATTATTCTTGGTCTCATCAGACCATAGGACATGGTTCCAATAATCCATGTCCTTTGTTGACATGTCTTCAGCAAACTGTTTGCGGGCTTTCTTGTGTAGAGACTTCAGAAGAGGCTTCCTTCTGGGGTGACAGCCATGCAGACCAATTTGATGTAATGTGCGGCGTATGGTCTGAGCACTGACAGGCTGACCCCCCACCTTTTCAATCTCTGCAGCAATGCTGACAGCACTCCTGCACCTATCTTTCAAAGACAGCAGTTGGATGTGACGCTGAGCACGTGCACTCAGCTTCTTTGGACGACCAACGCGAGGTCTGTTCTGAGTGGACCCTGCTCTTTTAAAACGCTGGATGATCTTGGCCACTGTGCTGCAGCTCAGTTTCAGGGTGTTGGCAATCTTCTTGTAGCCTTGGCCATCTTCATGTAGCGCAACAATTCGTCTTTTAAGATCCTCAGAGAGTTCTTTGCTATGAGGTGCCATGTTGGAACTTTCAGTGACCAGTATGAGAGAGTGTGAGAGCTGTACTACTAAATTGAACACACCTGCTCCCTATGCACACCTGAGACCTAGTAACACTAACAAATCACATGACATTTTGGAGGGAAAATGACAAGCAGTGCTCAATTTGGACATTTAGGGGTGTAGTCTCTTAGGGGTGTACTCACTTTTGTTGCCGGTGGTTTAGACATTAATGGCTGTATATTGAGTTATTTTGAGGGAAGAATAAATTTACACTGTTATATAAGCTGCACACAGACTACTTTTCATTGTGTCAAAGTGTCATTTTGTCAGTGTTGTCCCATGAAAAGATATACTTAAATATCTGCAGAAATGTGAGGGGTGTACTCACTTTTGTGATACACTGTATATATAATAATAATAATATTGACTATTTATTCTGTTATTCTGTAGTGCTGCTATTTTTAGTGACTGCTATATTTAGCAGCTCAAAGCATGTCCAAACCACTTACTATGCACTGAGTAGTATGTTTAAATGATAACCACATGTTCTTATGTTCTTCTTCTTACAACTGTAGAACCAAAAATTGGTGCTTTTATTTTATGCAGATTTTATGTATACTAAAAAAGTTGTAACTATTTAAAGATTCACACAGTGTTTCCATTTTCATGGGTATTTGATCACAAATCATGTGAATCATATTGCTAAAACTGCCTCTAATCTAAATATACGTAATGTGTCAAATGGGTTATATTGGTAGGATAAGCACTTTTTAAAGTTTATTTTAAAGCAATAAGAATGTAAACCTTTACCATTTATAACAGTTCGGCCAGTGTTAAATTTAGGGGTCAGTTTGTACATTATGCCTGTGGTTTTAGTTTTATAAATTTTTTAACAGCAAAGATGAGCATAATCACCCAATGTACTATTTGTTCCTTATGCAAATCAGACATATAAAACTTTCTGGTGTCAGTTGATTGTGATAAGGTCTGGTAGGCACTGTAAAATATCATCCTAATATGATTTCTGCATTATTTGAAACAGGGTCGATGGGTGCATTGCTTAAATAGAGAGATTGATGGCAGAGATAGTCCCGAGTCTGTGCAAATGAATTTCCTATTAGTGTAGGTCACTGAATTCATTCGAGAATGCCGGTCGGTACAGCTTCTTCTGGGTCATGTTGAATGTGGTGGGTCATATTTCTCTGACAGAATGAACAATGCCACAAAAGGTGTGTGGGTTCAAGCTGGGGCTGTTTTATTTTCTTTTAAACACTGCTTAATGTATACAATTTTAACGTATTTAGAGCCAATTGCTATGTAAATGGCTAAACATATTTGGAAACCTGACCATTAGCTTTTTGGATATTCCATTCCAAAGCCGATCATAATATAATAATCCAACAATATCCAAGTTCTCCATCTGAATATCCTTCACTTCTCTGTGAGGAGTTTCCACTTTCAGTGAGATTTAGAGGTGTGTCTGTGGGAGCTTGTGCTTATTCCATCAGAAGTGAGGTCTGAGATGGATGAGATGGCCTGGCTTGCAATTTATATTCCAATTTATGACCAAATGTTGGAATGAACTGCAGTGATCTGTACATGCTATTGAAGTTTCTCCACACCAAACCATTTCACCATATTTTTAAGACCTGAATCATTCATTCATTTATTCACTCTTTGTCTGTTTTAACACCACTTTATCCAGTGTAGGGTTGTGGTGGGCACAACTCACTGGGTGAAATGCAAGAAGCACAGGTTGCCAGGCGCGCTCGCACACACACACCTAAGAGCAGGTTTTGGACTGTGAGAGGAAACCGGCGCTCCCGGAGGAAACCCACACAGACACAGAGGGAACATGCAAACTCCACACAGAAAGGAACGGACCACTGCACCTGGGATTCGAACCTTCCTGCTGTGAGGTAACAGTGCTACCCACCGAGCCACCATGCCACCCATTTAATTGATTTGTATACACGTTAGCAATCGCTGTAGCTATAAGCTCAAGAATTAGAAAGTGTGTCCACATACTTTTAGCCATATAGGTCATATCTTAGTCTATAACATTTCCAAAATCAAGCATTTAGCCATGACAAACACTTCTGTCCTGCTTAAGCTGTCACTAAGTACATACTGTCACAAACTCTTGCCATTGTCTGTCCTTGGTTGAGCAACTACCTACAAAATTCCAAACTGTTCCAGGAGAAATATCAGCATATGAACAGTTTATCAGTCGCTATATAGGTTTGCTTTTCAAAGCTTTGCAGCTGCACTTAAACCCTAGATAACCAATGCCAATTAGTGACTATAGTGTTATAGAGCACTCCATTATTGGACTCTGGAGCAAAAGAAACAAATCTGGCGTGATAAATCATTATACAAATCATCAACAATGCTCAATTGAACAGCCTAATGTAAGCACATTTCTGCAGTTATGTTCTTAAATAATAAACCCTGTATTAATGACCATGGTTCCTGTGCTTGATGTGATATCCAACAGGCACATGCTAACGGGAAATTGGAAGGGTTACATGCACCATGTGTCCAAGGGTAAATGGACACCTTCCCATGAGTTTGTTAGCAATCCTATTTTAAAACCATTCACCTGCTCCATGGTCCCTCACCTTTGTGGCTTTGTAGCTTGTCTGCTCATCAAGGAAAGCTTTTCACATGATTTTACAGTGTGTCTGTGGGTCTGCTTCATTGGGTGAAACACAGGAAACACCCAGGACATTTTTACTAGCTTCATTTAACCTGACTGCATGTCTTTTGACTTGTGGGAGGAAACCGGAGCAGCCAGAGGAAAACCCATGAGAACACAGGGAGCATGCAAACTCCACACATAAAGAACCCTGACTGCCCGGCCAGGAGAATCAAACCCAGACTGTTCCTTCTGTGAGACAGCAGCGCTACCCACTGCACCACCATGCTTAAAACACCTAGACTACATAAATAGAATGGGTTGTGCACATACTTTTGGTCATATAATGTACATTTGCTCATGTAGTGTATCTGAGTGAGTGGAAATATGCACACTGAATGGTTTTAAATAGACCTGACCACAGTCCTCTTGGATGGATGATTCTCTCCATGCGGAGGACATGAACAAATGACCCCTGCACTCACAGCCGACCTTCCAGAGGGAACCCGGCCAATTCAGAAGGTGTAAAGTCCATTAAAAGATTAATGTAAGGCAGTAGCCAGGATCCTTGTGGACTTGTTAGGCACTCATCAGAATATAGATGGCAAATTTCATTTATGGGCAAAAATGTGTAATACACTTTGGAGCATTCAGCAGCCGATTTTAGTTTAATCAAGTAATGATAACCAATATTAAATTAGATTAACTTTAATTCCCTTCATAAAAATAAGAAAGATGTTCAGCGCTGGCTGGGTTTGCTTTACTGGACCTGTCAACAATAGTAATAAGATTAATCTACTGGGTCTTTCTTTAAGTTCTAAGCTTTGTTTCTGCTTCTGTTGCTGTCAAGTGCACATAAAAATGAAGAATGTTACTTGTAATAATAATAATAATAATAATAATAATAAAAGTAGTCAGTGTTAATTGTCACCATTCATTCATTGTCTCTTTTACCATCGCATCATCCTACTCAGGGTCATGGTGGGTACAATTCACTAGGCGAAATGAAGAAAACACCTCGGACAGGTTGCCAGTCCATCACAGAACACACACACACACACACACTTACACACACACCAGAGATGGGGACTTGAGTCAGAGTCGCACGTAAGTCGCACACACAGCAGCTTCAGACTCGACTCGGACTCATTTCAAATGACTCGGACTCAGGATGTGTTAACATTAGTTACCTATGACAATTAATTATATATTCTATTCTGATCGTGTCATTTTCTGCTCTCTAATAATGCTCCAGCCGTTTTAACCTTTAACAAACGCAATGGGTAAATGTTCCAGCCAGCTTTCGGCGTAGCGATGAAGCGTCACTCCCTACCTTTGGAATCTCACTTAAAATGGTGAGAACGGGGAGAACATGCAAACTCCACACAGAAAGAACCCGGACCAGTCCACCTGGGAATCAAACCCAGGACCTTCTTGCTGTGAAGCAACAGTGCTACCCACCGAGCCACTGTGTCTTCCTAGTGTTACTTGTAGTAAGAAAAAGAAATAAATAATAATAATAAAAATACAAAATAAAATAATTATAATAATAATTTAGTCAGCAAAATTAAATAAATAAATAAATAATTTTTAAAAGATAAAACTTAATAACAATAAATAAAATAATGACAATAAAAAAACCTGTTACTTCCCAGATATGAAGTCAATATTTAATTATTTAATTAAGGTTTTTGCAATTACTCTGGGTTGGCTAAAACAGAAAAAATGCCTCTGAACCACACTGAGTCCTGTTAGTTACATTACTTTGGAATTGTACCAATTCCTCTCAATGTTTCTCTCTTGTAATTTTAAGAGGTTTTTGTTGCTGCTGCTGCCCACGGCTTGACAACATTGAAGGCTGTGTTATGACAGGACTTGGAAGGATGCAGAAGATGAAGAAGACTAAGAATGAGCTGGATTGACAACATCAACACTAGCCCCTGACTGACAATCAGACGACACAAGACAGAGGGCAATGGGAAAAGCTGACCCATTTCTGCACCCAGCCTTTAAATAGCAATGATGGCATAGTGATGTGGCATTATTTACTCTCGACATGCTGGTCATGTGCCACCAACAGACTTCATTCTACCACAGACTGAATTGAAAGATGATGGATGAATTTAATTCTTTATGATTTTCAATTGCTAGAACATTTGTTAGAAATAATTGTATTTATACTGTATCAACTGTAATGAACTCAATTATACTTAAAGACACCCAGGAAGTCTGGTTCCTTTTAAAGTTTCTTCCTTGTAATAAAAAAAAAAAAGTCTTTCTTGCCACTGTTGCCCTCGGCTTGTTGAACAGGGTTTTTTGGTTTTTGGTCCTGGATTCTGTAAAGCTGCTTTGAGACAATGTCTATTGGAAAAAGCGCCATACAAATAAATTTGACTTGACTTGATTTGACACTAATTAAGACATCCAATACACTTTCCATCATGTTTGTTGGGCGAATAAAATCTGGCAACTCTAACGGTAATCTGTCTCCTTTAGCTCATCTGCACAGAAGACATTTATCAATGCTAACCAGTTTAAATGAGGATTTACTTTATAGCTTTACCTATATTGCATACTCTTTGGATAAATAGATAACATAGCTTTAAAAGTGCCTTATGGGGCTAATAATAATAATAATAATAATAATAATAATAATAATGATAGTAATAAAAGAAGAAGAAGAATGTTTTTATTTGTCATATATACAGTGTATCACAAAAGTGAGTACACCCCTCACATTTCTGCAGATATTTAAGTATATCTTTTCATGGGACAACACTGACAAAATGACACTTTGACACAATGAAAAGTAGTCTGTGTGCAGCTTATATAACAGTGTAAATTTATTCTTCCCTCAAAATAACTCAATATACAGCCATTAATGTCTAAACCACCGGCAACAAAAGTGAGTACACCCCTAAGAGACTACACCCCTAAATGTCCAAATTGAGCACTGCTTGTCATTTTCCCTCCAAAATGTCATGTGACTCGTTAGTGTTACTAGGTCTCAGGTGTGCATAGGGAGCAGGTGTGTTCAATTTAGTAGTACAGCTCTCACACTCTCTCATACTGGTCACTGAAAGTTCCAACATGGCACCTCATGGCAAAGAACTCTCTGAGGATCTTAAAAGCCAAATTGTTGCGCTACATGAAGATGGCCAAGGCTACAAGAAGATTGCCAACACCCTGAAACTGAGCTGCAGCACAGAGGCCAAGATCATCCAGCGTTTTAAAAGAGCAGGGTCCACTCAGAACAGACCTCGCGTTGGTCGTCCAAAGAAGCTGAGTGCACGTGCTCAGCGTCACATCCAACTGCTGTCTTTGAAAGATAGGCGCAGGAGTGCTGTCAGCATTGCTGCAGAGATTGAAAAGGTGGGGGGTCAGCCTGTCAGTGCTCAGACCATACGCCGCACACTACATCAAATTGGTCTGCATGGCTGTCACCCCAGAAGGAAGCCTCTTCTGAAGTCTCTACACAAGAAAGCCCGCAAACAGTTTGCTGAAGACATGTCAACAAAGGACATGGATTACTGGAACCATGTCCTATGGTCTGATGAGACCAAGATTAATTTGTTTGGTTCAGATGGTCTCAAGCATGTGTGGCGGCAATCAGGTGAGGAGTACAAAGATAAGTGTGTCATGCCTACAATCAAGCATGGTGGTGGGAATGCCATGGTCTGGGGCTGCATGAGTGCAGCAGGTGTTGGGGAGTTACATTTCATTGAGGGACACATGAACTCCAATATGTACTGTGAAATACTGAAGCAGAGCATGATCCCCTCCCTCCGGAAACTGGGTCGCAGGGCAGTGTTCCAGCATGATAATGACCCCAAACACACCTCTAAGACGACCACTGCTTTATTGAAGAGGTTGAGGGTAAAGGTGATGGACTGGCCAAGCATGTCTCCAGACCTAAACCCAATAGAACATCTTTGGGGCATCCTCAAGCGGAAGGTGGAGGAGCGCAAAGTCTTGAATATCCGCCAGCTCCGTGATGTCGTCATGGAGGAGTGGAAAAGCATTCCAGTGGCAACCTGTGAAGTTCTGGTAAACTCCATGCCCAGGAGAGTTAAGGCAGTTCTGGGAAATAATGGTGGCCACACAAAATATTGACACTTCAGGAACTTTCACTAAGGGGTGTACTCACTTTTGTTGCCGGTGGTTTAGACATTAATGGCTGTATATTGAGTTATTTTGAGGGAAGAATAAATGTACACTGTTATATAAGCTGCACACAGACTACTTTTCATTGTGTCAGAGTGTCATTTTGTCAGTGTTGTCCCATGAAAAGATATACTTAAATATCTGCAGAAATGTGAGGGGTGTACTCACTTTTGTGATACACTGTACATATACAGGTGTACAGTACAACAAAATTCTTTCTTCGCATATCCCAGCTTCTTTGAAAGTTGGGGTCAGAGCGCATGGTCAGCCATCGTACGGTGCCCCTGGAGCAAAGAGGGTTAAGGGCCCAATAGTGGCTGCATGGCAGAGCTGGAATTCGAACGCTCAACCTTTCAGTTGATAGCCCAAAGCTCTACCCACTAGGCTACCACTGTCCCACTGTAATAATAATAATAATAATAATAATAATAATAATAATAATAATAATAATAATAAAAATAATAATTATGATATTGATAATAATAACAATAATAACTATAATAATAATAATGATAACAATAATAATAATGATAATTGATAATAATAATAATGATAATAATGATCATAGTAATGATAATAATGATAATAATGATAATAATAATAATAATAATAATAATAATAATAAATGATAATAATAATAATGATAATAATAATAATAATAATCATAATAATGATAATAATAATAATAATAATAATAATAATAATAATAATAATAAAAATAATAATAATGATAATAATAACAACAACAACAACAACAACAACAATAATAATAATAATAATAATTACTTTTATAATAATGATAATAATAATGATAATAATAATGATAATAATAATGATTGATGATAATATAATAATAATAATAATAATAATAATAATAATAATAATAATAATGATGATAATAATAATGATAATATAAATAATAATAATGATCATAATAATGATAATATTGACAATAATGATAATAATAATAATAATAATAATAATAATAATAATAATAATAATAATAATAATAATAATAAAAGCACACATAGTAAAAGGACAGGCATGTAAAAAAGTAACAGGTCTTTACAAACCTGTATTAAGTAACAGTGTAAAACTCAACTGATTAAAGCTTACAGTTTCTTAAGTAAAATTTTTTTTTTCATTTCATTTTCATTAACCACTTTATCGTGGTCAGGGTCAAGTTGAAACACTAGGTGTGAGGCAGTTATACCCTGGACAGGTTCCAATTCATCTCAGGTCTCCGGCCAAACCCCCTCTCTCCATCCTTTCCAGATAAACCCAATCATAAAATCATGTTGGTGTAGACGCCCTACAGACCAATAGCACTTCTGAGATTTAAACCATATTGTGATAGACCGCTGTGTCATCCGGGCAATTTTTTTTCTCCCAATTTTCACCCAGTATAGTCGTATTCAATTACCCGATTGCATTACGCTTCCTCTCTACTTATCTCGACTTCTACTCCTTACTAACGAGAGCCGTGACTAACTCATGCCCCCTCTGACACATGTGCAGTAGTCGACTGCATCTTTTCACCTGCATGAGGCAAGTTCATATGTGGATCAGCTTTGCTCATGAACAGTCACACCCTGATCTCATTATCCTTCTTCTCTGTGCAGGCGCCATCAACCAGCCAGTAGAGGTCGTAATCGCATCAGTTATTAGGAATCCTTTTCAACACCCTCTCTACGAAAGAACCAATCATCAAACTGATCGGTTACACCACCCTTCCATTTTTGAAATCCAGAATCTGAAATCCACACCTTCTCTACTAACGAACCAATCATTGTTTGTGTAGCCATTCATCCTGCCTGTAGCAGAGCCAAGACTCGAACCAACAAATTTGAGGTCTCAGCTCTGGTGTGCCAGCGTGCTTTACCACTGTGCCACCTGAGCACCTTCATTTATAAGTACATTAACAGAGTAAATGTTACTGCCCTTGTGTGCTTTCTAATAATAACCCATACATTTCAAAACTATCCGGCCACTTTTGTTTGCCTATTAAGCATCCTGTTGTTGTAGCATCCGTTTATATGTAGTTTGGATCAGTAGAGGTGGTTAAATGCTAACTATTATTGCCTATGCATGTGGCAGCAAGCTGGCGTTTAGAAAAGACGTAGTTTGCTAAAATATGCTTTTATTAAGGATTTCCTGCCTGACGCAGTCATCCGTGCAAGTTTGAATGTGTGTATCATACGCACAGTGTGTTTCTCTCAGGTGTACACAGCACAGGCAGTTTCTGCTATGTATTGTGGATCATTGTGTTCCTGTGATTGAAACTGTGAGCAGCATCAGGATAGCAGAACTCATTTCCAATCCCACTGCAGTATTCTGCTTCCATCATCCATCTGTATGCCCAGCCCCGTCCTTCAAATCCCACTACCAATCCCTTTGCCCATTTTTGATCCCATCTGTGTTTGCTGAATAAAATCTATCTAAAAGTTGTAATAGAGTTTAAAGTACAAAGATTTAATGCCTTATAGGAGCTTTGACTTTTTTTTAAATGCTTAAATGATTTTTTTACATTTAGGTCAAATGTATAACATTAACACAACTCGCTTAGAACTGTGGTCTTCATTTTCAAAAAGATTAATAAACAGTATAGATATTTAAAAAAGTGAAGATTATAGATGCTTTAATGGTGCAGTGATCGATTACACTACCCCACCATTGCTGAGATCCAGAGTTTAAATCTCAGCTGTGCTACTGACCAGTTGGGCATCTACACATACAAGCTTGACTATGTCTAGGGTGGGTGGGATGGCCAAAGCCCTGCCATGCTGTGATCCTGGCCAGGATAAAGCAATTAATGAAAATGGAAAAACAATGAAGATAGTATTTATACACTGACCAGGCATAACATTAAGACCACTGGGAAGAAGGCAAGCTGGAGGAGGCAGTGTGATGGTCCTGCCATCCATGTGGATGTTACTTTGACACCTACCTAAGTTTGCATTGTTGCAGAACATGTACATCCTTTTATAGAAACAGTATTCCCTGATCGCTGTGGCCTCTTTCATGTCCAGGAATTGTTTGAGGAGCACAACAACAAGTTTGAGGTGTTGACTTGGCCTCCAAATTCCCCAGATCTCAATCCAATCGAGCATCTGTGGGATGTGCTGGACAAACAAGTCCGATCCATGGAGGCCACACCTCACAACTTACAGGAGTTAAAGGATCTGCTGCTAACATCTTGGTGCCAGATACTACAGCACACCTTCAGGGGTCTAGTGGAGTCTGTGCCTCGATGGATCAGGGCTGTTTTGGCAGCAAAAGGGGGACCAACACAATTATAGGAAGGTGGTCATAATGTTATGCCTCATCAGTGTATTTTAGAAAGGAAAATCCACCAATTACAGCAACTTTTTGATGTCACTTGGATGTGCACTTTAACAAATGTCCTGTAGCATAAAATTGGTTGTTAGTTGTTGGCTAGAGAAGTGTGCAAAACATTTAGTATCGATACAGTGGTCAGTAACAGTTCAATAACAGTTGGCCAGCACAGTGAATTTGCTGGTCTGCCACAATGTATGGTTTGGTTGGTATGTTAATTTTGATCAACATTTCACACTTGGCTGGAAACCAATCGGTCATTTAATTAATCTTATCTGTGGTTTGTTTGTTTGGGTTTTAACGTCAAGGTGAATTGGAGACACTAAATTGCCCAAACTGTGTTCGATATAACCTTGTGAACTGATGAATCTTGTGTAACAAGTAACTACCGTTCCTGTCATGAATGTAACCAAAGAGTGTAAAACATGACATTAAAATCCTAATAAACAAACAAGTTGTCCAGTGAAAACATCTGGAAATCTTTTCTTTATTAAATAAAGAGAATTAACAAATCGTGATCGATCATGGTTTCATAGATCCTTGTTTTTTTTTTTTTACATTATACAAAATGTCCCAACATTTCCAGAAATGGGGTTTGTAAACATAGACTATAACTGTATATTAATTGTATATTTCCTTTTACATTTTTTTCCCAAGCTCTTCATGTTTTAACACCTGGCACGCAAAACCTGAAATCTGACCATTGGCGAGAATAATGAAGCCAGTTTGTTCTTTTGGTAACAGGAACTCATGTCCTAGTTCATGCTCTTTCATTTGCTTTACTGTTATCGTCTCTACACAGATGTGTCAGTGTTTAGACTTCATGGAGCAGAACAGCATCAGACAAGCCAGTTGAATTCTATTCAGTTAACTATTTTGAATTCCGTATTTAATGCGACTGAATGAATTTTTCTGAAGAGCGTGGCTTAAAAAAAGAGAGACATATTTAAGAGGAAGCTTTCCACGTTCGTAATTAAACATGGCCATTTACTTGTCATTATCAGAATTGTCCAAGGGGCTTCTTACAGTGACTAATTCCAGTAATAATTCAATCAATCCATTACATTTTTTAAATGAATAAAAATTAAAATGTAACCCTCTTACACAAAACAGCAATGTTGTGCCTGCTTTATTAAAACCTTTGAGATTTACAAACACACGCGAGACAGATCACTTTTCAGAAAAAGCAAAGGCTTAGTAAAATCTGTTTCATTTGGTAACAAAATCTGTATCCTAAATCTTAGTGCTGTACTAAATAATAATGTTACCAAAAGTCACTGAATTACAACACATAAGTAATTAGTGTACACTGATCAGCCATAACATTAAAATCACCTCCTTGTTTCTACACTCACTGTCCATTTTATTAGCTCCACTTACCATATAGGAGCACTTTGTAGTTCTACTATTACTGACTGTAGTCCATCTGTTTCTCTGTGTGCTTTGTTAGCCCCCTTTTGTGCTGTTCTTCAATCGTCAGGACTTCCAGGACCACTAAAGAGCAGGTGTTATTTGGGTGGTGGATCATTCTCAGCACTGCAGTGACACTGACAAGGTGGTGGTGAGTTAGTGTGTGTTGTGCTTTTATGAGTGGATGAGACACAGCAGCGCTGCTGAAGTTTTTAAACACCTCACTGTCACTGCTGGACCTGTGGGCAGCATCCTGTGACCATTGATGAAGGTCTAGAAGCTGACCAACTCAAACAGCAGCAATAGATGAGCAATCGTCTCTGACTTTACATCTACAAGGTGGACCAACCAGGTAGGAGTGTCTAATAGAGTGGACAGTAAGTGGGCATGGTATTTAAAAACTCCAGCAGCGCTGCTGTGTCTGATCCACTCATACAGGTAAAACACACACTAACACATCACCACCATGTCAGTGTCACTGCAGGGCTGAGAATGATTCAACACCCAAATAATACCTGCTCTGTGGTGGTCCTGTGGGGGTCCTGACCATTGAAGAACAGGATGAAAGCAGGCTAAAAAGGTATGTAGAGAAACAGATGGACTACAGTCAGTAATTGTAGAACTTCAAAGTGCTTCTATATGGTAAGTGGAGTGATAAAATGGACAGTGAGTGTAGCTGGAAGAAGGTGGTTTTAATGTTATGGCTGATCTGTGTATATGCAGCATATGAAGCTCAGAATTTAGAGAAAATATGCAGGATGTGAGCCGACATTTGCTTCTTAAATAATTAAGTACTAATAGTGCTTTGTAGATACCAAAATGAATAGAAAAAGTAAAAAAAAAAATCAATTACTAAAACAAAAAAGCCGAATTAAGTAAGTTTAAGACACAAGTAGGACTGTATATAGTTGGATTTAGAATTGCGGAATGGATTTATCTCTGTGGTGTCATCCGTTGGAGCTAGGTTTAGATTAAGCTGTCTGCAAATCCTTACAGCCACAACAGTAATGCTCTGCTGATGAATATGCTAATATTCTTATTTTACATAAAATGTAAATGTATCCTAGTTGGAGTAGCACTGGAGGGCTGTTTAAGTTTTACTAATATTACTGTTTGCATTTTTCATCAGTACATAATGGAAATAAAATATGGAAAGTCCATTTGTCATTAATAATTATCCTTCTACAATTTACCTTATTTTTATTCCATATTACTAACCGTATAATGCTTAGGGTTTCATCCACTGGGTGCAAGATGGAAGTGAACAGTGTGCCAGTGCATCACAGGGCAGGGCACTCATCTGTTAAGTTACTCATTTATACTAAGGGGCAATTTAAAACAGCCAGTCTACCTTCTCCATGTTTTTGTGAGGTGGGTGAACTCAGAGTGCCTGGATGAAAATCCACACAGACATGAAGAGAGCATTTGACACTTCTTACGGGGCGGGGGTGCAGATTGCAGTAACATGCCAATGGAGCAATCATGTCAATTATTGTGTCCATTTTTTAAATCAACATCCTATCAAGCGTCATTTATTAGAAATACATTTGTATTCAATAATAATCCATTTATAATTAAGCTTATTTTTATTCAGTATTATTCACCGTTTAATGCTTAGGGTTGCACCCACTAGGCACAAGGTGGAAATACACCCTTGACCACTCTGTGCACCACAGGGCAACACGCTTACCTATTTTGTTACTCACTTATACTTAGGGGCAATTTATAATATAAAGCAGTCAATCTACCTTCTCCATGTTTTGGGAGGTGGGTGAACTCAGAGTGCCTGGATGAAAATCCACACAGACATGAAGAGAGCATTTGACACTCCTTAGGGGGCGGGGGTGCAGATTGCAGTAACATGCCAATGGAGCAATCATGTCAATTATTGTGTAAATTTTTTAAATCAACAGCCTATTAAGCATCATTTATTAAAAGTCCATTTGTATTCAATAATAAACCATTTATAATTAAGCTTATTTTTATTCAGTATTACTCACCGTTTAATGCTTAGGGTTGCACCCACTAGGCACAAGGTGGAAATACAGGAATCAAACCCTGATCTCCAGGACCCATTTTGCTGCAGCATCTTCTCTATTTGCTGTTCTAATGCTTCAGTTTCTGGGTGGCACCACTAATGTTCCTCGACAGTAAGAGTCTAAATTCTTAGATACCTTATAATGCTGCCTACTGAGGTGCCTTAACTGACTGAAAAACGAGGGCGTATCCAATGCTTCCTCAGCGGTGAAGGCAATCCCAGCATTCAGTGCGGCACAACTTTTCTCACAAATATCACAAATATGACAGGCGGATGGGGAGCAACGAATGGAGAACTTTTTAAAATGTAAATAAATTCTCATTGATGTTTAATTTATATAAAGGTGTACAAGTGTAGTTTATTTGCAAATTTAGGCTTGTCAGTGACAATTTAACTGTTTACGGTACGCGGAGGGAGATGTTAGCTGACATGCTAGTGGGTTGTGCCGCCTCATACCATTGGTTTGAATGGCCTGAGGTTAACTGTGTTATACCTAACTTAGTTAGTAAAAACTACGGTGACATCTAAATTATCTGCCTTATAGGTTCTATGTCTTATTAGAATCCTCCTAGGTAGGCAGCAAGGCAGCTCACTAGGTTTTCAGACAGACCCTATGTCATTACGTAAACGTAAATTATGGATCTTGTGAAGAAATGCTAAAGCTAAAGCACAAAAGGCCCTTCCCCAAACTTGCCACAAAGTCAGAATTATATGACTTATTTTGTATAATTGATTTAATAGAATCTGTGGAGCTATATAATTTGCCCTTATAGTTTAAACTGTTATCTAGCCACATTGATATATGGACACTAGAGGATGTAACTACTGTCTATTTACGTCACTGAATACAATGCAAGCAATTGAGGATTGAGAGACTTGCTCAGGGGCAACTTCTCATTGGGGTGGGGATTGAACTAGCAAGTTTCCGGTCATTATTCCAGTGCCTTAGGCGCTAAGCTACTTAACAGTATACACTGATCAGCCATAACAGTAAAACTACCTCCTTGTTTCTACACTCACTGTCCATTTTATCAGCTCCACTTACCACATAGGAACACTTTGTAGTTCTACACTTACTGACTGTAGTCCATCTGTTTCTCTGCATGCTTTGTTAGCCCCCTTTCATGCTGTTCTTCAATGGTCAGAACCCCCACAGGACCACCACAGAATAGGTATTATTTGGGTGGTGGATCATTCTCAGCACTGCAGTGACACTGACATGGTGGTGGTGTGTTAGTGTGTGTTGTGCTGGTATAAGTGGATAAGACACAGCAGCGCTGATGGAGTTTTTAAACACCTCACTGTCACTGCTAAACTTAGAATAGTCCACCAACCAAAAACATCCAGCCAACAGTGCCCTGTGGGCAGCGTCCTGTGACCTCGGATGAAGGTCTAGAAGATGACCAACTCAAACAACAGCAATAGATGAGTGATCGTCTCTGACTTTACATCTACAAGGTGAACCAACAGGGTGCAAGCAGGCTAAAAAAGTATGTGGAGAAACAGATGGACTACAGTCAGTAATTGTAGAACTTCAAAGTGCTTCTGTATGGTAAGTGGAGCTGATAAAATGGACAGTAAGTGTAGAAACAAGGAGGTGGTTTTAATGTTATGGCTGATCGGTGTACATATACAGTGGTCCCTTGTAACTCAACGTCCCCTTTGAAACTTGATGCCCTTCATCAAAAAAGTTGTACCCTTTAAACTCGACGTTACCTTAAACTCGGCGTGTGTGTGACTGCCGCTTAGTTGAGTGCTTGGCTTAAGCTGTGCGGTAAAACGTCATCAAAGTGCCAATATGAGACAAATCTGCATTTGTGTGGAATAACAGTCAAATGCACTCTGAAAGCATCAACATGTATCTGTGTTTAGCTGGATTTTCCTCCTGTTTCACTTTTAAACTCGTGTTATATCCTGGGGTGCTGAAAAAATTGTGAGAACCAGCTTTTCCAAGTCTAAAACGCTTATCACTAAAAAAAGCTTAATATGACAATGTATTAAAAGAACGACACTTAAACACTAAACCTCTCCTAATTATTACTGCTCATAAGTTCTCTTCACTAATAAAATTCCTAGCTCGTTGTTTTAGTACAATAAGTCACGTTAAGCTTTGTGCACTGGCACACTCCATAGGAAATAATGGCACAGCCAGCGCAAAAGCATCTGCTGTGGTCTTAACAGTTACCTGATGTCAAATGGAGGTTTGTGTTGGCACAACACCTTAGACACATTATATATATATACACACCATTTTTTTGTTTGTTTTGCCACCCATCTGTGTGTTCATATTGCTAGTTTAAAGGCTTTGCTATTTATACTTCAATGCAAAAAGGGCCGTGTGTTGAATAATGGCAAAACGTTTTAATGGCATTAAAAACAAATAACTAGTTACAACCAAACAAATAGACAGCTCACTTTTTACAGCAAAGCAACCCACCAGTACAAGCAGCTGAAATAGTTTCCCAACCATGACACAGCCACAAAACGCCGTCCATGTGTAACCGCAGCAGTGTAGCGGCCTACCTGCCATATTGAGTGACGGGGTACAGATTGCAGTAACATGCTCAACTGCCATGCCAATGGGACTGGCAAGAGGCATCGAAGTGCAAATGATTGCTATTGTGTCAATTAGCCTCATTAAGCCCTAATTCGCTTCAGCTGACAGGAGCTTTAAGTACCGGTGAACTCCTCTCCATTGGTGCGTTGTATTGTGTAGTGTATTTCCTGGGAACTCAGCCAGCGAATGTTTGTCTTTGCATTGGGCTGCCATGCAGGTAGGGGCAGGCATTGGAGTGGCAGTCTGCCTGTTCTTTGTTTCGTCGTGAGTTTTATGAAGTACCCTGTCTTTGGTCTTTTCCCCTAATCTAGTCGTATCCAATTACTCTGGTTGTGTTGTGTTTCACCTCTAATGATACAACCCTCCACTGATGACTGAGGAGCTTTGCAATTGACACACGCCCCCTCCGATACATGAGCAGTACCGACTGCCTCTTTTCACCTGCACAAGGCAAGTTCATTTATTTATATTTTCGGCATTTAGCAGATGCTTTTATCCAAAGCGACTTACAGTACTGTGACAGTATACTGTTTAAGCAATTGAGGTTTAAGAACCTTGCTCTAGGGGCCAACAGTGTCAACCTGGCAGTGGCTGGACTTGAACCGACAACCTTTTGATTTCTAGTCCAGCACTTTATCCACTAGGCTACAACTGCGGATACAAAATCATATGTGGATCAGCCTTGTGCACAGAGAGCCACACCCTGATCGACATTATTCCCCAACTCTGTGCAGGTGCCATCAATCAGCCAGCAGAGGTCATAATTGCACCAGTTATGAGGAACCCTGGTCCGGCTCGTCCCATTCCTGAACAACGTTGTTCTCCGCCGATCGTTGTTTCGATACGATGTATTCAAAATCCCAGCTCTGGTGTGCTAGCGAATTTTACCGCTGCGCCACCTGAGCGGCCCTAGTTATAACTTTTTGTTCAAAATTATTTTTATGTATGTATGGTTTGTTTAAATCCAATTTATGCAATTATCATCCAGGCGGTTTGGTTTGTCAGTCCTGGATTATGTAGAGTTGCTTTGAGAGTGTCTGTTGTAGAAAGTGCTATAAAAATAAATTTGACTGCTTTTCTGAGCGGGTACATGGCATATAAAATCCCGTGCTCCTGCTAGGGTGCTCATCTATCTATTCTTTCATCTCTTCACATTGGGTTGCAGATTTTTATTTAATTGAATAAAATGAGTACCTTTCTCTTTTTTGTTTGTACAGTGGTACCTTGTAACTCATCGTCCCCTAAACTCAAAATCTTTGAAACTCAACACCCTTCGTCAAAAAATTTGTACCCTTAAACTCAACGTTTCTCTTAAACTCAACGTGTGTGCGACTGCTGCTTTGTTCAGTGCTTGGCTTGAGTGGTGTGGTAGAACGTCATCAAAAAGCATCCACATGTATCTGTGTTTAGCTGGATTTTCCTTACTGTTTTACTTTTAAACTTGTGTTATAGCTCGGGGTTCTGAAAAATTGTGAGAACCAGCTTTTCTGAGAGTCTAAAACGTTTATCGTTTAAAAAAGCTTAATGTGACTTACTGTATTAAAAGAATGACATAAAAACACAAAACCTCTCTTAATTATTACTGCTCATAAGTTCTCTCCACTAATTAAGAAGCATAAGAAAACAATAAGGAAGTTAAGATGAAGTGCAGGTTTTATTGTATTTTTTATTGATTTTAACAGTTTTTTTATTGTATTTCAGTGTTGTTACATTATACGTGTGTTATTTTCAGTGTATAAGTGTCAAAAACAACCCTATTATTTTACATTAGCCTTTAGGCTTTAGTATGCAGTTCCATGGGACCATGGGACGCATTAACAGGTTTCCCATACATCCTTATGGGAAAAAATACCTTAAAACTCAACTCCATTCCCAGAACCAATTGACGTTAAGTTCCACTGTAGTTCTTTAGCCACAGTATTTTCTGCCTTGATTACATTTCCTGCACACTGGGTTCATACCCTACAACCTCGCAGGTACAGGGCTACACTTGGCACCTCAGTAGTAAGGCGTGACCCATCCTGTTACAAGTAGAGATACACTTTGAAGACATCTCTCTGGAACAACATCACAAAACTGTTCTGAACCACTATGAATTAAACTTTTAGAATTCTGTCAAAACTCTTCATGCTGTGTTTGATCTTTTTTCTCAGACAAACATCCACAGGGAAGCCAGAGCCTTTTTACACATCTAGACTGAAAACCTGCATAAAACAACCTTCTGGTAAATGTTGCTCTTCACAGAGTCTTGTTTTTTGAAGTCTTAAATTCTTTTGACAATTTATAAGGCTTTTTTTTTTTTTATTGGACCCTGGGTTCAGACCTTGCGTGAAAACATTGTGTATGTAGTAGAAATAAACCCTGATCAGGGTAGCAATACAAAGAATGACATTACAACACCTACTAGTATATTTTGAGAAATGTAAGAAATGTAAAGTACACAGAGTACCAGGAGAAAATCGTTGTTAATTGCACTATATTTTAAAGTGTGTATGGGGGAATTTGCGTTCATTAGGTTAAAAGAGCATTTGTGAGATCGTGAACAGCTGTTGGACAATGTTCAAATTAATCCCAAAGGTGTTGTGTCTCTCCAAAGTGCAATTTTGGTGTGGAGAAACTACAGTGGCCTTGACAGAACCCTGTCCTCAACCCCACTGAATTCACTTAAATTCCTACATATCAAATTTATAAAACCATGTCTATATGGGGGTGGCACAGTGGCGCAGTGGGTAGCGCTGTTGCCTCACAACAAAAAGGGTCTGAGGCTGAATGGTCTGAATCCTTTCTATAGGTTTGCATGTTCTCCCTGTGTCTGTCTAGGCAGTTGTAGCCTAGTGGTTAAGGTACTGGACTAGTAATCAAAAGGTCACTGTCTCAAGCCCCATCACTGCCAGGTTGCAAACTGTTGGGCCCTTGAGCAAGGCCTTTAACTCTCAATTGCTTAGACAATATACTGTCACAGTACTGTAAGTCACTTTGGATAAAAGCATCTGCTAAAAGCGACAAACATGAAGTCAGGCCATTGGAGCTATTAATTTGCCTTAAGTGTAAATGTACTGTATGTGTGTCTGGTGGATTGCCGAGTCTAGGGTGTTTCCTAAAATTTGCCCAATGAATTGGACCCACCACATCCCTGATCAGGAAAAAGCAATGCTAAAACTAAATAAATAAATAAATGGATGTCTTAATGGACCTCAGTGGACAGGGACACAGATTTAAGACATTTGTATAATTTTAGACATTTTTGCGACTTGCAGTTGTGACAGATTACAATCCAAGCAATTCAGTGTTAAGGGCCTGGCTTAGGAGCTCAACAGTGTCAACGTGGTGATGAACTAGCAACCTTCTGATTACTTTAAAAACAGTGTAACCTGTATGTTTATTTATACGTGTTGGTGCCACATCATTTTGGCACTGTGGTTTATATACACCGATCAGCCATAACATTAAAACCACCTCCTTGTTTCTACACACATTGTCCATTTTATCAGCTTCACTTACCATATAGAAACACTTTGTAGTTCTACAACTACTGACTGTAGTCCATCTGTTTGTGTGCATGGTTTGTTAGCCTCCTTTCATGCTGTTCTTCAATGGTCAGGACTCTCCCAGGACCACCATAGAGTAGGTATTATTTAGGTGGTGGATCATTCTCAGCACTGCAGTGACACTGACATGGTGGTGGTGTGTTAGTGTGTGTTGTGCTGGTATGAGTGGATCAGACACAGCAATGCTGCTGTAGTTTGTAAATACCGTGTCCACTCACTGTCCACTCTATTAGACACTCCTACCTAGTTGGTCCACCTTGTAGATGTAAAGTCAGAGACGATTGCTCATCTATTGCTGCTGTTTGAGTTGGTCATCTTCGAGACCTTTATCAGTGGTTACAGGACGCTGCCCACGGGACGCTGTTGGCTGGATGTTTTTGGTTGGTGGACTATTCTCAGTCCAGCAATGACAGTGAGGTGTTTAAAAACTCCATCAGCGCTGCTGTGTCTGATTCACTCATACCAGCACAACACACACTAACACACCACCACCATGTCATTGTCACTGCAGTGCTGAGAATGATCCACCACCCAAATAATACCTGCTCTGTAATGGTCCTGTCCATTGAGGAACAGCATGAAATGGGGCTAACAACGTATGCAGAAAAACAGATGGACTACAGTCAGTAATTGTAGAACTACAAAGTGCTTCTGTATGGTAAGTGAAGCTGATAAAATGAACAGTGAGTGTAGAAACAAGGAGGTAGTTTTAATGTTATGCCTGATCGGTGTATATACCAGCAATAACAGTTGTGAAGAACTGCACATAAAATATCAGGTTGTGTCACTTTGTCTGCTTGAAAGTCCTTTTTGGCTGATAAGTCATAGCAGTCATAGCTGCTAATAAAAAAAACTGTGTTGTTGTGGTTTTATGTTGAGATGAGCATTTATGAAAGAACTCAAAAGTAATTTGGCTCGGTGTTCTGGACAAACCCTCCTGTGGCTGTTATAAAAGCCAATATATTTGGTAGGATATTAGCTAGACAGGAGTCTTTCCAAGTCGTTGTGTTTAGCTTTAGTTATTGCAGTGTTGTGTTTCACCACCATAAACTAAATTCTTCTGACCTTATTTAATGATTCCAGTGGGGATAAATACACCAATGAGCCAAAACATTAGGACCAACTCCCATAAAGGTGCCTGGCAATGCCTTTTTTACTACAACTGTGCTAAATGTTGGTCTAATCGCTTCTAGTACACATGCTCAATGCAGCAGATATGGACAGAAATAAATACCTGAGTGACTTTTTAAGGGCCAAATTTATATGGATAAATGGGTTGAGGCACACTATATAAAAGTTTTTGGACATCTGACCATGACCATTTTGAAATGGGATGTTGGACATAGAGTGACCTCAGGGCACTCAGGTGGCGCATCGGTAAAACACACAAGCACACCAGAGCTGACATTTCAAACTCGTCGGTTTGAAACTCAGCTCTGCCATTCTCTGCTGGCTGATTGATGGCGCTTGCACAGAGTCGAGGGATAATGAGGATCAGGGTGTGGCTCGCCATACACAAAGCTGATCTGCATATTAACTGACCTTGTGCAGGTGAAAAGATGCAGTCGGGTACTGCACACGTGTCAGAGGGGGGCGTGTATCATTCTCAGCTCTTCTCAACCAGGGTGGAGATCAACATCAGTAGAGAGGAAGAAAAACGCAATCAGGTAAGTGGATACAACTGAATTGGGAGGAAAATTGGGAAAATTGCAAAAAAAAAAAAAAAAAATGGGTGACCTCTATTAAACAGCCACTTTTTTGAGAAGGCTTCTCCCAAACGATTGAAGTATGTCTGTGGAAATTTGTGTCCATACAGTAAAAAACAGCATTTGTATAACAAGAAAGCCTTCACTGATGTTCTGGTTCATTCCAAAGCTCTTCATTGGGGCTCAGGTTAGGGCTCTGTGCAGGTCCCTGGAGTTTCTTTAAATCAAGCTTTTCTTCGTGTCGTTACAGAGTTTGCTTTGTGCACAGGGACACATTCATGCTAGAACAGGAAAGAATCTTCTCTAAATTAAAATAATAAAATACTTTATATAAATAATGTATTACAACTGTTAGCAGTCATTGTGGATTAAAGCATGAATTTAATAATTACAAGAATACTGATATTCCAGTTATTTTGTCTATATAGTGTATTGCCAAAACAGCAAGTGATGCTCACAGCCATCTGTGGGGAATACCCACTGACAGTGGTCCGAGGACAGAAAAAACACAAACCTTAACAAGACTCATTAATGGCAGAGGATATGAAGACTAATGCTTAGTTCACACTACACGGTTTTTGTCCTGATTTTTGCTTGCCGACTGGTCAGCGCTAGATTTGCAGGCTCTGGAGCAACTTGTTGTTCGCTCGTAAATCGGGTCTCAATCGCTATGTGTGAACTACTCAACAACTCGATCTGAGCAGCTCGCCAAGTGCTCGCTGACTGAAGAAATATATATAGCATGTCAAATATCTGGATATGAGTCGCCCAACTGGCAATGAGTGCTATGTTGAACAGCCAATGAGAATGCAAGATACGGCGTGAGGGGAAATGCAGGGGAGAAGTTGTAAAAAGGTGGGACAGGGGCATAATATAGTTTATATCAGAATACATCGGCACACACACAAGCTTTACAGTATTTCTGACCTTTTTGTTCTCTACAAAACTTAACACCAACGTTGCATTGCAATAAATATTTATTAACCTCAACTCACTATAGAACAATCCCTGCTGCCTGCATTGCCAAATCCACTCAGATTCATTTATTTTTTCTCCCTGATTTTACGCTGCACATCAGAGCACAAACTTTGGTCGCTCGCTACTTGTTGACGTGCATTTTTACACATGGTATCATTAAACCCTTCGTCACTTCTCGTGTTTGTTTTCATGACAAAATGTAGTTTGGGAGACCAGAGAAGCTCGCCTGCGATTCCAGTTGGTGATAGATGGTGTAGTGTGAAACCCCCTATCGCCGATCAGTCATGTAGTGTGAAAGCCACACTGACTTGAAAGACTCCCGATTACAAGAGATCCAGTTGTGTAGTGTGAACTGTACAGCGACCTGACGACTTGGAAAGTCGTGTAGTGTGAACTTGGCATAAGGCGCCTGGTACAGAGCAGCAGAAGGGCTGCTGTGGCTCAAATTGTGGATCATTTTAACACAGGTGTTGAGGTGAATGTGTCACAATACACAGTGCATTAAACCTTTCTGTATGGGTATTCACAGTCGTAGAACAGTCAACATGCCTATGCTATCTCCTGCCCACCACTAAAACACGCCCAGCTAGAGGTGTAGAGGTGTTGTATGAGAACAATCCAACTCACAGCGTACTGAAGTTAAAGGACCTGCTGAATTGTTCTACAACCAGATAGCATAGGACTCTTTCAGATGTGTGCATATTTTGCTGGGTTGGAGCTGTTTTGATAGCATTTCAAATGAGTAGTTCTAATGTTTTGACTCATCCCGGTATGCTAGACATTTTATTGCAGGTAGTGTGCAAATGCTAAGAAGAGCAACAAAGTTATTTAAAAACATTTACTGCTTGGCCACAAGTATGTGGACACCTGATTATAAGCTTGTTGGACATCCTGTAGCAAAATCATGAGCATTAACATAAAATTGGTGCTTCTTTTGTGGCTCCAATAGATTTGATTTTATTGTGAATTTCAATTCTTTTTTTTTTTTCAAAAGATTTTGGAGTGTCTGGGAATCTGTTCCCATTCTGGAAAATGGCATTTGTTAGGCACTGATGTTGGACAAGGTCTGGCTCATGAGCAAAGTTCCAATTCATGCCAAAGTTGTTCAAAGAGGTAAAGGTCAAGGCTCTTTTTTAAAAAAACCTGCAATCATTTGACATAAAACATATAAACTCATTGATTACAGCGGGTGTCCACATACTTTTGGCCACTTACTGTACCAATATTTGTCCTCATTAAAGTGACTATAGTGTGTGCTTTCTCTTTTTATATTTAAAAACAGACGAAATGAGAATCCAGACCACAGGATATTTGGCAAGCAGCTAAATGCTCAATAAGACGAGATCATCAGTTTAAAAGACACCATGTTGTTCTGTTTTTATACTCCCTGTGGTCTTTCTGGTGCTCGTTTAAGACTGGCTGTAATGAGTTGGACTATTTCTGTATTAGACGAGGTTAGGAGGGCTGTCGATGGTATGTGTGGCACACTTTGCTCCTCCAGAAAAGCCCCGGTAATGCTATGGAAAGGCCTGTTGTGGGATGAAGTTGAGGTTAAGGTATTAAGTGTAGTTCTTGCTCATCAGGTAGCACTGTGCACCACATTAGATTACAGGTTTAAGTAAATTGTGCATCATATAGATCACATAGTACATAGTAGAAATGTAGAAATTTTTATTTCAGTAATGGGTCCTGGTCTTACATTATATCAATCTTAGTAAATCAGGCATCTTTACCACACATTCAAAAATACAGCCTGGACAAGGTGGTAATTCATCCTAGGAAAATAGTTACTCACAATTACTCACTCTCACTGAGGGCGGTTACTACTTACAGTAACCAGAGAATGCATAGATACATGGTGGACAAACAAAACATAGTACTGACAGTGACTTTAGGCAAAAATCAAACCCAAGTAAAAATGTTAAAACACAGTATATAAAAAACTGGTATATGGACAATAATATAGTCATATAATGTTCCTCTCTTCCAGCTCTGAACTTCTACAGAGGTATTACTACTACTTCTACTATATTTTAAAATCTGACTGCAGAGATTCACTTCTATTGAGCAACAACTGTGCTGGTATGAGTGGATCAGACACAGCAGCGCTGCTGGAGTTTTTAAATACCGTGTCCACTCACTGTCCACTCTATTAGACACTCCTACCTAGTTGGTCCACCTTGTAGATGTAAAGTCAGTGACGATCATCTCATCTTTTGCAGCTGTTTGAGTTGGTCATCTTCTAGAACATCATCCGTGGTCACGGGATGCTGCCCACGGGGCTCTGCTGGCTGGGTATTTTTGGTCGGTGGACTATTCTCAGCCCAGCAGTGACAGTGAGGTGTCCATCAGCACTGCTGTGTCTTATAGACTCATACCAGCACAACACACACTAACACACCACCACCATGTCAGTGTCACAGCAGTGCTGAGAATAATCCACCGCCTACTCTGTAGTGGTCCTGTGGGGGTCCTGACCATTGAAGAACAGCATGAAAAGGGGCTAACAAAGCATGCAGAGAAACAGATGGACTACAGTCAGTAATTGTAGAACTACGAAGTGCTTCTATATGGTAAGTGGAGCTGATAAAATGGATAGTGAGTGTAGAAGCAAGGAGGTGGTTTTAATGTTATCGCTGATGGGTGTATATTTACTTTAGAGTATTGTGTATATATCGCTTTAGAAGCCAGACTTACTGATTGGAAGGTGTTCAAATACATTTGACCATTAACGTATATGATCATGCTGGACACTCCAAAGAGTGATGAACTAAATTTAATTGTTATATACCATGCAATAAAAAAGGTACAACCCCAAATCAGAAAAAGTTGGGACAGCATGGAAAATGCAAATAATAAACACAGAGTTTCTTGTGACTGTTATTTGATTGCAGACTGGATGAACCTGAGATATTTCATGTTTTGTCTGCTCAACTTCATTTCATTTGTTAATATTCACCCATTCCTACATTTCAGGCCTGCAACACATTCCAAAAAAAGTTGGGACAGTAAAGCATTTACCGTGATGTTTTGGCACTGAGGATACCAAGTGTTTCTAGTGTTATTTTGTCCCATTCTTTCTGCAAACACGTCTTAAGATGTGCAACAGAATTCAAAATTCTCCAATGGAGACATTCTCTATTGGGGACAGGTCAGGTCTGCAGGCAGGACAGTTCAGTACCCGTACCCTCTTCTTCCGCAGCCATGCCTTTGTGTGTGCAGCATGTGGTTTTGCATCTATGGTTGTAAAGTGCATGGACATTTCTGAAAAAAGTCATCTTCAAGCCAGCATATGAATTGTTTAATGATATTACGCACTGTAGAGGGAGAAAAATGCAAATCCTTTTTCTATTTTTTTTTCTTAAAGAACATTAAAAACATGAATTTTTATCACACATTTGTTGACAAAGAGATCTTCTGCCCACCTTTGCTCCTCAAAGATGTGATTACAATCACCTGTTTGAAATCAAATAATTATTTATTTTTTTACTTTTTTGCTAGCCCTAAATTGTGCCTGTCCCAACTATTTTTGGAATGTGTTGCAGGCCTGAAATGCAAGAATGGAGGTACATTAACAAATGAAATCAAATTGACCAGACAAAACAGAAAATATCTTGGGTTCAAACTGTCTGTAATTATTTTTTTTATTTGTGCATTTTTCATACTGTCATTTTTTTTTCTGATTTGCAGCTGTACTACCAAAGTCATCACTGTCTGAAATTGACTTCCTCCATGCCATCTACAACCCCTTCTTAAACTGCTGTGTGGGTAATTAATACTTTCTGAGCACTTGTGGAGGAAATGAGCTGTTTGGTTAGCGCATGCTAGCGCTGACAGGCTGTGAAATGCCCGTCTGCCACAGCTGTTGAAGGTGTGATGGGCCGTCCATAACAATGCGGGGAGTAAATTGTGCCTTATGCGTTTAACAGGGCGAATTAGGACTGATTTACGCCATAAAGAACTGTCAGAGACTAAATGTTGCGTTGTGATTAGTGGGTTTAATTCGGCGTTTCTGCTTGCGTTTGCACTCATGCATCCAGTCCTGCACTCGGTAAAAATACGCTGGTGCTAGATTTGATGCAGTGCTTGCTTTATACTTCCAGCTTTGTTGCTGTATGTAGATTTTTTGATGATCTGATAAATAATGTAATGCAAATAAGCTCCTCCATTAGATGTTAAGTCTGTTGCAGCCAAAATCTATCTGCTTGGCAAACTGTAAAACATTTTTCTCCCCTCAGATTTACACCACCTTGTAGTTCTGTTCCCTCAGTGAAAGCCATTATTGATTAGTCCAGATGTAATCCCACAGGGCTTGGAGTGCAAGATGTGTGCAGCTCTGCCTCATTGGGTCGGATAGTGAAAGCGGGCTGATATTACAGCCATTTGGGAATGAAATGAAAATGCAAAATTTTTCATCCTACATTTTGTGTGACAGTATTATTTTATTTTTAGGCCACTAAAAGTTTAACTTCTAAAACACCAGATGTGTCTCAATAGGCATGTGTATTTTTAATGCAAAAAGCATGTTCCCATTATAACTGATGAAAAAAATGGAGTATTTTAATTACAGTGCTTCTTAATGTGTAGTCACATTTCTCTGTTGTTGCATATTTGTTGCACTGAAATATTTTAAATAATTGAAATGTCAAACTACCTTTCACTAATTAATAAATTCATTCATTTATTGTCTGTCTCACCATCGCTTTTTCCTAGTCAGAGTCGCGGTGGCTCCAATTTATTGGCCGCAAGATAGGAAACACCCCGGACAAGTCACCAGACCATCACAGGGTAAACACACACATACAAATTGACACATACACCAATTAGCCATAACATTAAAACCACCTCCTTGTTTCTACACTCACTGTCCATTTTATCAGCTCCACTTACCATGTAGAAGCACTTTGTAGTTCTACAATTACCGATTGTAGTCCATCTATTTCTCTACATACCTTTTAAGCCTGCTTTCATCCTGTTCTTTAATGGTCAGCACCCCCACTGGACCACCACAGAGCAGGTATTATTTAGGTGGTGGATAATTCTCAGCACTGCAGTGACAATGACATGGTGGTGGTGTGTTAGTGTGTGTTGTGCTGGTATGAGTGGTTTAGACACAGCAGTGCTGCTGGAGTTTTTAAAAACTGTGTCCACTCACTGTCCACTCTATTAGACACTCCTACCTAGTTGGTCCACCTTGTAGATGTAAAGTCAGAGACGATCGCTCATCTATTGCTGCTGTTTGAGTTGGTCATCGTCTAGACCTTCATCAGTGATCACAGGACGCTGCCCACGGGACGCTGTTGGCTGGATGTTTTTGGTTGGTGGACTATTCTCAGTCCAGCAGTGAGAGTGATGTGTTAAAAACTCCATCAGCATTGCTGTGTCTTATCCACTCATACCAGCACAACAAATAATACCTACTCTGTAGTGGTCCTGTGAGAGTCCTGACCATTGAAGAACAGCATGAAAAGGTGCTAACAAAGCATGCAGAGAAACAGATGGACTACAGTCAGTAATTGTAGAACGACAAAGTGCTTCTATATGGTAAGTGGAGCTGATAAAATGGACAGTAAGTGTAGAAACAAGGAGGTGGTTTAAATGTTATGGCGGATCAGTGTACCTTCTTAAAAAAGAATAGAAAGTTGATAATAATGTGCCACAAGAAAGGGAAAGAAAATACATTAATTCATCTGACATATTTAAATTGTATACATGTTTAAACCATGTGTGGGGCTGAAAGACCTAAACTTTTTTAGCCCTAAAATGTAGGCATTTTGTATCACCATGTAGAATGCTGTTCTTTAGAGATTCAGGTCACAAGGAAATGAGCTCTGTTGATACACATTCATACAGCTAATAATGCATATAAATGAATAAAAAGGAAATGATCTTACACAAAATGCTTTCAACAATGATTGTGGCTTTGAAATTGGTAACTGCTGCTCATTACATGGAGAAGATCAATAAGAACCAGGCACTAGTTGAATGAGGCTAAATTGCTGCTTGTTGCTGAAATGCATGAAAGGTTTATTAGGACAACAGTTGTGGTAAACCCAGTGACCCTGGAATACATCACTTTCACATTTGCTATTATACTTTCGTGGAATATTTTTACCTGGCAAATCTTGGTTTAGAGATTATTTTCTAGTCAACCTTCTCCCATTGCTCTGATTTCCAGTTTCGATGCCTGCAAGCCAGTTGAAAGTGGACAGGAGTTAACTAGGGCACGTAGGGTCTGTCTGAAAACCTAGTGAGCTCTCCACATTTACATTTACATTTTCTGCATTTAGCAGACGCTCTTATCCAGAGCGACTTACAGAAGTGCTTCCATAGTAAACATTTCATTTCTCAAGTTTTAGTAAACAACAGACAAAGAACACAAATCTGCTGAAAGATTAGACAGCATTAGACAGCACATAGACAGCATTTTTAAGTCATCCTGCGAGCGCTTCTTAAAAAGAAGAAATCTGAACAACAGGCCAATAGTTGTTCATGTGGCCGCTCAGCCTTAGCCAGTGAGATTCAAGATCCAGCTCTGGTTCCAGCGTGTGTTTTTACTGCTGCGCCACCTGAGCGGCCTGTGCTAGCTTAGTAAGCAAACACAGTAGTGTGTTCAAATAATCTGCCTCATAAGTCGATGTCTTTTTAGAATCCTTTATACTGAGGCAGTAGGTAGCAAGGCAGCTTACTAGGTTTCAAACAGGCTCTTAGACTAACCTGTGACCTTGCAGCCCAAGCACAATTAGATGCACAGTGTGTTGTGAGACATTCAGCTCATCTCTAGTAATAAAATGATATAGAACTAGAGCCACAGCAGCCATTCTGTTTGTCCGTACCATCCACCATGGTCTCTTGGTATGCTAAAGCATTAATAGTTTCTTTCACTGGAACAAAGGGGCCGAGCCCATCTCCTGAAAAACAACCCCACACCATAATCCCCCCTCCACCAAACTTTACACTTGGCACAATGCAGTCAGACAAGTACCATTCTCCTGGCAATCGCCAAACCCAAACATCTATCTATCTGTCTGTCTGTCTGTCTGTCTGTCTGTCCGTCCGTCCGTCCGTCCGTCCGTCCGTCCGTCCGTCCGTCCGTCCGTCCATCCATCCATCCATCTATGCATTCATCAATCCATCCATCCATCTTCAGAAGTACCAGACTCAGCAGAAACCCATCCTTCTTGGGTGGCCTGAATGTATTGCATTTGAAGATGGGTAATTCTTGTGTCATCCCTGTGATTTGTCCAGCATGAGATGGATATGGTTTTACATGTGAGGGTTTGTTAAGCTGTTTTCACTTTGCTAAACTAGTCTGAAACATAAAAAAAGAGGTAAGACAAATATTGTTATGATTTTATAGGGCCACCCTGAACATATTTAAATATTTATACAGATGGCTTGAACTACAGTAGGTACAGTATAAACTATCAGGACCTGCTGTGCCACAGATAATGATCACAAATATATAGACAAATAGATAAATCCTCATAAAAATGTGACACTGAGAAACACAACCGTTTTTCATTGATTTTTCGTATTTATTAAAGGGTGAAATATGCAATACCAATATCACCCATGTGAAACTAAGCCTTTCAAAGCTTAATCACTGCTTCTGTCATATTTAGATGCAACAAATCCAACAGACTTTTTAAAAAAATTTGTAGTCAGTCTTTTACAGAATTTCTCTTTGCAGAATTAATTAAATTTAGTTACACTAAAGCACTCTTGTGCATCCTTATACTACCAGGACTTTGCCGTTGATAGATGGACTTGTTTTTGCTTCAAATCTTTGTCTTCTTGTATGATCCAATTTGCTTCATAGAGAATGAAACAAGAAAACTTCCAAAAACACTTTAAAGATCTTTTCAGAGCCACAGAAATGAATTTGTAACATTTTTCAGACTGATACAGTATTTCATCAACATTCTTTCTTATTTCTTCTTGTGAGCTAATGTGGTGTAATAAAAAGTGCCAGTCTCAATCAGAATCAGAATCATATTTATTGGCCAAGTATGTGGACACACACAAGGAATTTGGTTCAGGCTGATGGTATCTCTCTAGTATAAATCCAGTATACAAGCAATGTACAAGTTGCAGATAATGCACAAAAACATACAAACTATAAGATTATATACAGTATATACATATACACTGATCAGCCATAACATTAAAACCACCTGCTACACACGCGAGACAGATTCCATTTTATCAGCTCCACTTACTCCAACTCCTACTAACTGATTAAGGCACTGGCTTGAGTGGCAAAGAAACATCTAGAACTGTCATTTGGATATGATATACAAAGGTCCAAGAATGTACATTTTGTATACACTGATCATTTACATTACATTTACATTTTCAGCATTTAGCAGACGCTTTTATCCAAAGCGACTTACACAATGAGCGGAACACGATGAGCAATTGAGGGTTAAGGGCCTTACTCAGGGACCCAACAGTGGCAACTTGGTGGTGGCGGGGCTTGAACCGGCAACCTTCTGTTTACTAGTCCAGTACCTTAACCACTGAGCTATCACTGCCCTATGTTTAATGTTATGATCAGCCATAACATTAAAACCACCTCTTTGTTTCTACACTCACTGTCCATTTTATCAGCTCCACTTACCATACAGAAGCACTTTGTAGTTCTACAATAACTGACTGTAGTCCATCTGTTTCTCTTCCATGCTTTTCATCAATGGTCAGGTTTCTCCCAGGATCACTACAGAGCAGGTATTATTTAGGTGGTGGATCATTCACAGCATTGCAGTGACACTGACATGGTGGTGGTGTGTTAGTGTGTGTTGTGCTGGTATGAGTGACTAAGACACAGCAATGCTGCTGGAGTGTATGTTTTCCCTGTGATGGACTGGCGCCCTGTCCAGGGTGTTTCTGTGTGCCTTGCGCTAATCGAGAGCTGGGATAGGCTTCAGCACCTCCCGCAACCCATGATCAGGATAAGCGGCTTAGAAAGTGAGTGAGTGAATGATTTTAAACATCTGTTAGCACTGGATGTTGATAAAACACCTGAACTAAATTATAGGATTGGTGTTCACATGCGTATCATATATTTGTATTGGCAATATGCAATATAATATAGGTAGTTTGCTTGTAAATTTGATATGGCACAATAATATTACTTTAATGATTATAAATAAACAAAGTTTTGATTATGTCTGCATTATTAAAGCAAGCTTTTGATGAAGTTAAATCATGCATATGTCTTTGTCAGCTCAACCAAAGTTGAAAAATCCCCAAACAGCAGCAGCACAACAAAAGCATTCTGGATCTGAAAGAGTTTGTCTTCAGTGTACCTGACAGGAATCCCAAAGAGCCCCAAACTCCAGCGTTTCACACTGTCTTTGTGAAATAACTTAGTGGGCTGTTCTTGTTATCCACGCTCTCTCTGGAGTTGGCCTTCACTTTGAGAGGAGATGTATGAAGCGGCCGATAGAAAGCCGGGCCTCTTAATAAAAATCATCCATTTTTGTCACAGCTCAGTAGAGTGAAGTGAAAAATGCATTTACACAGTATCAATAGGTGATCTTTTTTCCCCTTGCTTCTCCTCTTTCTCTCTTTTGTAAAGTGGATTTTGCTGAAATGGGGGCAGCTCGGTGATACGCTGTGCGTCTCCAAGAAATGGCTATGCCGTGTGTGAGGCCTGACCTGCCATCCGCCACTTTCAGATGGGTGAAAGTACCAAAATTCACACTTATCATCCATAAGTGATGAGTGTCAGAACCTCATCTATTCCCCGGCCTCTTTAAAGAATAGGTGTTCCACAGGGCTACATTTTTCACACATACTCATGCACACTGGTACAGTATGTCCTGCAATTTTATGCAAATCCTAGGGTCACCTAGAGGATTGGGCCCCTCATGTACACAACAGCAGGTTTTGCAGAGGGTATTGGGGAAGTATTTCACAGGAATCATAATGTCAATGTACTGTACAAAACCATTTTGATTATAAAATATTTAAAATTGTAACATGAATATAACTTTATGGAAACCTGAACTTCACATGGATGCATGGCAAATGTGTGTAATATACACCGATCAGCCATAACATTAAGACCACCTCCTTGTTTCTACACTCACGGCCCATTTTATCGGCTTCACTAACCATATAGAAGCTCTTTGTAGTTTTACAATTACTGACTGTAGTCCATCTGTTTTTCTGCATGATTTGTTAGCCCCCTTTCATGCTGTTCTTCAATGGTCAGGACCCCCACAGGACCACTACAGAGTAATTATTATGTGGGTGGTGGATCATTCTTAGCACTGCAGTGACACTGACATGGTGGTGGTGTGTTAGTGTGTGTTGTGCTGGTATGAGTGGATCAGACATAGCAGCACTGGTGGAGCTTTTAAACACCTCAATGTCACTGCTGGACTGAGAATAGTCCACCAACCAAAAATATCCAGCCAACAGCGCCCCGTGGGCAGCGTCCTGTGACCACTGATGAAGGTCTAGAAGATGACCAACTCAAACAGCAGCAATAGATGAGTGATCGTCTCTGACTTTACATCTACAAGGTGGACCAACTAGGTAGGAGTGTCTAATAGAGTGGACAGTGAGTGGACACATTATTGAAAAACTCCAGCAGCACTGCTGTGTCTGATCCACTCATACCAGCACAACACACACTAACACACCACCACCATGTCAGTGTCACTGCAGTGCCGAGAATGATCCACCACCTAAATAATACCTGCTCTGTGGTGGTCCTGACCATTGAAGAACAGCATGAAAGGGGGCTAAAAAAGTATGTAGAGAAACAGATTGTAATTGTAGAATTATACAAAGTACTTCTACATGGTAAGTGAAATTATTAGCCTATGATTGGTAGCTTTGTTGCTTAAAAAGGCCAGTTTTATTCCATGTTTCTTGTTGACAATGGCTGACACAACAGAGCTGTCTAAACATACCAGAAATGTTATTATTACCAAGCACAAGCAGTCTTAAGGGTACAAGATTATCTCCAAAGACCTTGGTATCCTGGCTTGCTACTCATGGAACAGTCAACAACCTTCCAAAATGTGGTGAAAAGAGGAAGATTAAATAGAGATCCCTACAAAAGGTGAACCATGTACAACATCCAAATAACTTCAGGCTTATCTTATCTTATCTTATCTTATCTTATCTTATCATCTTATCTCTGATGGAGGATCCATAATGTTGTGGGGCTGATGTGCTGCCTCTGGGACTGGAGTACTTTACAGGACTTTATATTACAGGAATGTATTACTTTTGTTGTTGTTTCAGAAAAAAAAATCCATTATGTTGTGTTCTAAAACAGTTGTTGGGATTCACTTCCATTCAGCCACAGAAGCTTTGTACAGGCCCGCCAAGCTCCTCCACACCCAGCTCAGTAAACCATACATATGGAATTTAAAAGTTAAAAGCACATCATTCCAAAAAAAGTTATAAGAATTAGTATTGAGTCCACTTATTGAAAGGGGTGTCCTGATACTTTTGTTTATGTTGTGTATTAACATTTGGCATAGATGAGTGGTAAACAAATGTGTCTTTAAAAAATAAAAACACCCTTAGTCTAAAAAAGTCAATAAACCCAATTAACTTGACATCACAGGGCAAGAAAACATACTCTTATTTTCTTTTGTATATTTTATCCTATAGTTTTAATTGAACTGCTACATTCTATTGATTGACCTGTTTTTATTTGATTAGCACATAGCACATGCAGGTTAAGGGAGCATCTACAAAGTCAATACATTGGTCAACTCTAATGATTTATTGAAGCTTGTATTTACCAAGTAGGGTTACCACTTACAACAGCTGTAATATAAAATAAACATTTACTGGCCACTTAATTCTTAAACCAATAGTGGGAGAGATCCCAATACTGTTTTAGAACATCTTTCATTCTTTGTGGCATGGAATCCACAAAATGGTAAAGACATTCCCCTATGATTTGGGTTCAGGGGCACCCAGGTTGTAGGAAAGGTCAAAAAGGTTGTCTCCTTATTGCCACTGCAAATGCTTTCTGGTCAAAGCCTCCCATGAGAGTTAAATACACATGGGGCATAGCATACCATACCTGGTAAGGCTGTCTGTGGTAATCCACTGAAGTGGAAAAATGCACCTGTTTTCAAGAGGATAGGTGCTAGTTTGTGGCTTTTTTCATTTAGTTTGGGGGTGGAGCAAGTGGCAGAATGATGGTGGAGAACTGGAAATACAGATCGACATGTTAACATAACTAAATCAGTTAATTGTTGCAATATGCTGTAAATCATATGTTCTACCACATCCCAAAGGCACTCAGATCTAGCGTTAAAGGGGTTTTAGATTTGCTGACCTGGGGAGGCCACTGAAGTGCACTAATCTTATTGTGTCATAGAATCAGTGTTTTGCCAATAAGCAGCCATTATAGGCATTTTAATTGTGTCTATAAAATAATGCACATGGGCAGGAACTAAACTCAAATAAGCCATGACGATCAAACAAATTATATCAGGCAGCTAATGTGTTGCAAAATAATATTACCCAAATCATTACACCCACCACAAGGTAGATAGATTGAATTATATTAGTCAGAAGAGATGTCCAAAAATTTTAGGCCATGTAGTGAACCACAAGTAGTTACAAAGTGAATCTCAAATAGTCATATAGAGAACCTGAACATTCCGTATACAGTGAGTTAGTGTGGGAATGTCTTGCAGTAAAAAGGAGTGATGATGCAACAGCTGGACAATATTTAATTACTTTATTACAAAACTGACTTTAAACATGTCTTTTTGTATCTGATTTTCATCATCTCTTTATCCTAGTCAGGGTCATAGTGAGTTCAGTTTCACTAAAAATCTCTGGGTGTAAGGCAGGAACACCAAGGACAGGGTGCCAATCTGTTCCCGGGCTTCGGCCATCCCCATTCCTACACAGACAATCTCAATGTCTGTGTAGACGCCCAGCCGGTTAGCCACCCATGAACCTTGTTGTAAAGTATATGGCCAAAGGTTTTTGGACATCTGACCATAAGCTTGTTGGATATCCCATTAAAAAAAACAAATGGTATTAAATCTGAGTGGCCTCTATGTGATTTTTTTTTAGCTATAACAACAGCCACTATACTAAGAAGGCTTCTTACAGTACTTTGAAGTTAATAAATACTTAATTAGTAAATTTTACATTATAGATTGGCAATAAGTAGGTAAGGATATGGTAATATTGGGGTAACAAGTAGTATTTATTCATAAATTAAATGTCAATTTTCTAGTTGTTACTTAATAATTGTAGTTGTAACAAGTTACCTAAAATTATATGCACATTTTTACATTTTAAATTCAAAATAACTTTGTAATTGTAGCTAAAACAAGTCAGTAATAAAATGATAAAATAATTTTTAAAAAAAGTTAATTTTTTAGTTCTTATATTAATAGAACCCTAATTTTACGCGTCTAACTCCTAGCATTATATTAGCTAAACAAATCACACTAATTAAAAATAAATAAATGAAAAAATACAGGATTTTAACAACTCAAAAGCCATCATTCATTTTATGGATAATTACAGCTTGGTACCCAAATATTACTATATCATTACCCTCTTATTACTGATCGGTAATGTAAAATGCCAGTAAATGTGTACCAGTAAATCACTGAATTATAAATACAGAACATTTAAATCATGTCAAAAGTCAATATCAAGGGGCCGCTCAGGTGGCGCAGCAGTAAAATATACTACACATTTCAAACTTACTGATTCAAAACTCAGCTCTGCCATCCGGCTAAGCTGTGCGGCTATATGAACAACGATTGGCTTGTTGTTCATACAGGGAGAGAAAAGCCGGATAGGGACCTCATAACTGATGCAATTACGACCTCTGCTGGCTAATTGATGCAGTCTGCACAGAGTTGAGGGATAATGCGATCAGGGTGTGGCTCTCCGTACACAAAGCTGATCAGCATATGATCTCGCCTCATGCAGGTGAAAAGATGCAGTCGGCTACTGCAAACGTGTCGGAGGGGGTGTGTCAGTTTGCTCACTTCAATCAACGCGGGGGTCAGCACCAGTAGAGAGGAAGCATGACGCAATTGGGTAAACATTGGGCGCGCTAAAAAATCTGGAGAAAAGTGGAGAACATGCATAGTCTGTGGTATGTTTTTTTGCAGGAGTAGGACAGAATGTTACAGATTCCTCACAACTCAGGTTGAACGTGGTAACTTGCACTTACTTCCTGAAAGCCTTTGTCGAAAATTTCCTGCCCCAAACTGAGTATAAATGTGTACTTGTGTACTTGTAGTTCATTCTTTTTAGTGTGTATAGAATGACAAACACACACACACACACACACACACACACACACTAACAGTTCTGCTGAGATCATTCGTCACTGTCTGATAGATCTTTTTCTTTTAATATCTCCACTTGCATGGCTGTATTTTAGAAACACGTTATAAAAACAGCAGGGACTCCTGCATGGGTTTAGCTCAGGTAAACAAGACACTTGGTGTGTGTGTGTGTGTATGGAGGTGAATTTATTTGTGTGTATGGTTTAGTTCGATGGATTGAAGATTGCTGGTGGGTGGAAAATGTCAGAACACTATGCCACTTCCTGCTGCAGGATTTCATGATAACACTTTGCATAGGCATGCTGCCTTAAAATTGCTTAAGGTCACACTTATTTTTAAAATCTGGCTTTTTACAGCTTGTACAATATTTCCTTTATTTCTTTGCCTTAGCTCCACTTGCATTCAAAAACAGATCAAATCTGTAAAATAAAACCTAAAATAATATTTTAAAATAATATATAGGAGTAGATAGTATGTTTATATGGTACTACTATAATACTACAACCCATTAATTACAAAAAGTGAATCAATAACATGTCCATAACTGTAAGTGCTTTATTATAAACCCCATAAAATGGTATAAAACAATAATTATTTAGATTATTTTGAACTCTTATTAAAATTCTTTTTTAACTCTTATTTAACTGAAAAATGTACAAATAAAGCAATAAATATTTTATATTTATTTAAAATACAAATAAATTTAAAAACTAATGCCTGCAAATCATTAAAATAATAAAAAATAAATAAATAAATAAAAGTTAAAACAGTTATGTGTACCACTGTGTTAAATTACCTTAAATAAACACATTTATTAATTATTTGTTAACTGAGGATACTAATTGTTGTAGTTTTGCAAGCAAAATTATTGGACACTCTTGCTTGTTGCAAAAACTCACCTGCTAAACAATGTGGCAGCCATTATCTGATAAAGAGGTCACCTCTGGTTCTTGAGGTGCCAAACATTTTCAGTAGAAGACAGACCTGGACTTCAGACAGGCCATTCCAGCACATGCACCCTGAGTATTGCTAAAATAACCATGGACTTCCCAGAAAATATGTCACATTTATGGCAGCAATCCCAATGTACACCTCTGCATCAATGGTACCTTTAGACATATACTTGTGGCACTGATGTGCCCTTATACCATGCCAAATGTTGACGTTTGCACCTGTAGGATTTTTAATCCTACTGCTGTCAGTTTCATCAAACCATGTTCATTAAAAATAGCAAAACTTTTTTTTTTTAAAGCATGGGTTGTTTCTTTTCATTTTTATGCTGGAACAAAACTGGTATTTCCAGCTGAGAACATTCTATTTTATAAGGTAAGAATAGGAATGCATGAAACTTAGCTACAGATTATTAAGCAGAGAAAATGACTACAGAAAGACAATACTAGAATAGACACACCCATCAGGGTGAAACTGAAACTTTCTGTTTCCTTTCCACATCCGGTAAAATGCAGCAAATCTGCAGATGTAGGTGTGTGAAATGAGAAGACCCAGACACATGCTAATATTATCGGTCACAGGCTGTTGGATAGAAGCAAAGCGGAATAGCTTTCCAAGATAAGCGAAAAAGCCTTTTTCTCATTCAATGAAATATGTATGGCATTTGAGCGGTTGGTGGTACAAAAGTGCATCTCCTGAATGCTATGCTTTTTAAAACCACTCTATTTCCCTTTTATTGCCTTTCGCGGGTCCCTATCCTTTACTACCCATTTCTCTAAAAGAGTTGCAACACTGGGCTGCACGCTTTGCAATTAGTCAGTTGCATTACTTTCTGCTTGGGCTGGTTCCCTGGGTAGTCCTGAGAATGCCACGTGTTAAAATGTCTTCCTTCCACTGAACAGAGAGACTGTCAGCATTCAGAGACCTCTCGGCTCAGCATATAGCAATGAACATCTACATCTAATATGTTGCTCCATTGATTCTTCATTATTTTGAATTCCCAGAACAGGTTCGAAGAAACAGCAAGCAGTGCTGGGTAATTCAGTTAATTTGCACCTCTATTAAAGTGAAGTTATTAAAGGCGCACTATTTACAAATGAAAGTGCAAGCAAAAAATAACCCGCGGTCTCATTAGCATTAGGGAGCTGGGTTGCTGTTTGTTTGCAGAGGTGCTTTTTGGAGTCACATTTGTAGTCGTGATTGATGGAGAGGGAAAGCTAATGTCTAGAGTTACTTTTCAAAGTGCCTGTTTTATTTTCCATTTCCCATAACATGCTGGTTTTATTTGATTTTTGGTTTGATTTTTATTGTGGGAAGATAAAAATGACAAAAGACATTTATGATAAAGAAATTTGCCAAACCATAGCAACAGCATCATAGTAACATCTCTGGATTTTGTTTTTCTTTTTTAGTATGACTGACACTAATAAATTCTGTCAGACCTGACAGACCTACATTAAATACAAGAACCAGTTTTGGGACCTAAACAAATAAAGGGTATGGGACCAAAGTACATTACAGACAGAAAGGCAAGTGTTGTGATTGGTCAGTACAATGTACTGAGTAAAGGTAGAATGAGGAAAAGGTATTTATATACAACATGTTTTGACATATAATATGATATATAAACAGCAGTGCAAGGTTTGTATAGTAGCAGACTGTAATAATAAGTTATTGTTATTATTATTATTATTATTATTATTATTAGTAGTAGTAGTAGTAGTAGTAGTAGTAGTAGTATTAAAGTGTAATATATACAAGGATCTACAATACATACAAGGACCAGTTTTGGGACTTAAAAAAATGAAGGTTATGTTGCCAAAGGACACTACAAGACCGAAAGGCAAGTGTGGTGATTAGGTAGAGTGAGGAAAAGGTACATACAACATGTTTTGATATATAATATGGTATATAAACAGCAGTATAGGGTTTGTATAGTAGCAGACTATAATAACTAAGTTATTATTATTATTACTGATCAGGCATGTCATTAAAACACTCCTTGTCTATTTTATCAGCTCCAATTACCATATAGTAGCACTTTGTAGTTCTACAATTACTGACTGTAGCCCATCTGTTTCTCTACATACTGTTTTAGCCTGCGTTCACCTTGTTCAATGGTCAGGACCACCACAGAGCAGGTATTATTTAGGTGGTGGATCATTTTCAGCACTGCAGTGACACTGACATGGTGGTGTGTTAGTGTGTGTTGTTGGTATGAGTGGATCAGACACAGCAGCGCCGCTGGAGTTTTTAAATACCGTGTCCACTCACTGTCCACTCTATTAGACACTCCTACCTAGTTCTAAGTAACAACAGTATTATGCTCTTGTAAGTTACATGTACTGTATGCCATCTTTGCATGTCCAAAAAAGTGTCATTCCTTTTGATGGGCCACTTTTAAATCTGATTCCTCACAGACCTTTTCCTTATAATATTTACAGAATCTTATTTTGACACTGTTGCTTATTGGGGACTTTGGGCTTGACTTTCAGTAAAGCTGCTTTGAGACAGAGATGCTTTGAGATCCTAATTGTAAAAAGTGCTATACATGTAAAGAGCATGTATCAATGAGCAATCATAGAGTGCAGGTGTTAGACTGGCCAGCCAGCAGTCTAGCAGTGTCTGCTCATGAAAACTTGCATAGCTTAACAAATGAATGACAGTTGATGTAAGGTGTAACAAATAGGCTAATGCAAGAGACAAGGGGCGGACACACATGCATGATTTTTAACAATGTATTTAATAATAACAAAAGACAAGACAGGTTAACACAAGACAAGACACACTAAGACATGAACTAAGCTAAATGCTAAGCTAACCGCTAACACTAATCTAAACACTCAAGAAACCTGACTAAACTATACTACACCCTAAGCTAAGCTAACAGGCTAACACAAATGCTAAAAAATGCTAAAGCTACACATGAACTGACTAAGACAAAACATGAACAAGACTATAACACTTAACAAGATTCTAAGCATAAGCAAGAGCATGAGCAATATCCAAATCCAATAACAAAATCATGACACAATCAAACCAAGACATGAACATGAAAACCGAAGCTCTATCTAAAAACATGACAAAGTCAAAGGCATGACAGTCCTACCAAACCAAAATAGTCTCCGCTGAAGGACCAACAGCTGCTCCCTTTAGCTTCATTGACCACTCCTTGCAAAGGAACCAAAAACCAGACTGCCTCCAACATGTGCTCCTGGAGCGAGGGGTGTGACACAGACATGAGCTCCAGGAGCACTAGGATTGTGACAAAGGTAATGTAGCACTGTGGTTCTGGAAGAGATTGTGTTGTAAACTTAAAATTCGTAATAAGTGTAATGTTACATAAAATAGTAGTCCATAATGTAAACAAAACAAAGTACTGTATGTTTTTGTACTGGTTTCAATTTGAAATATAAGTTTGTGTTTACTAACTATTTAATAAATGTGTTAAACAAACCTGCTCTTAAATGAGACTGAGAATAATTATAGTTTTAGTAAAACTGCTAATGTTTATTATTTTTAGAATAATTCTACTTCATCTTTCTTATCTTACTATCTTTCTTGCTTCAACAATGTGCAAAAGACAAAATGACAGTTCTTTTTAAGTGCGGAGGACTCATCCAAGCCACCTCATGAATTTACTGGAAGAAACAACACGTTTCTCAGCAAAGAGATGATTAATGATAGTTTGAGGGTGAGAGTGGTGGGATTAGCAGTGCAGAATCTAGAAAGGAAACAGACTTCCCGTACTCTGCGACGCTACTGTAATGATTAATGTAGGATGGCCATGCCTCAGGCTGCAGCTGCTTAGAGTGGATCCACCACCTACGAAGACATGCCTCTATAATGCAGTAGTACAAGAATAGTTTTTTTTTTCCAATTATATAAAAATAGTGTTTAGAGTAAAGTAACTGTGTCCATAATTGATCTAGAAAATATACATTTAAGCAGCAAATAAGGTTACCAAGTATCTCTAAAAGATGCTCTACAGTGTTATATAAATTACAGAAGCTTTATGAATCTATACTAATAGTGTTCATAATTGATCCTTAAAATATACATTTAAGCAGCAAATAAGGTTACTTACTCCTCATTTTCCAATTTTAAATTTGCATTAACAAATTCTATTGATTTCTAGATGTAAAAATGCTGGGTTGTTTTTTCTACCCAAACGTTGGGTTGAGGCAGTTGGGTTACCTTGCTGGGTTATTTCTTACTCGAATAACCAAACTGTTGGGTTATTTTCTCAAACCAGCACTTGGATTACCATGTCCTGTTGCCAATGGCTAAACCCAGGTTGGATAGTTTTCAGCCCAGCATTTTTTAGAGTGAAGTATCTCTAAAGTGCTCTACAGTGTTATATAAATTACAGCAGCTTTAGGACAAATTTAATAACAGTAATATTAATAGTGTTCAATATTGATCCTTGAAATATAAATTTAAGTAGCAAGTAAGGTTCCCTACTCCGCATTTTCCTATCCAAATTTGCATTAACAAATTCTGTTGATTTCTAGACTTTAAACCAAGTACATTTGCACTATAAAAGTAAATATGTGTTTTGTTGCTGATTCTCATTAGAAACTTGTGGTATTTCTCACACAGAATTTTCCACTGCAGAATTTAAAGTTGACCTATTTTCACCCACTAGAGATGGAGTCTCACAGAGAGTTGTATTGTGTATAGAATGAGTTTCACACCCCTTGTGCAGGTGCCTTGCCCAGGCAGCAGAGGCTGTATTTGCAGCAGCAATGAGGAACCCCACTGATCTCCAGTCCTCAGACACGGCCAGTTGTGTCTGTTGGATGACTGGTCCAACACAGCTGGAATTTAAACTTGAAAGCTTGAGATCACAGCATTGGTGGGTTAGCACATTATTATTTGAACGATATGTATTCTATTAGCAAGGTTTTACAAAATGTTTTTACATAGATGTACAATTTCGCTACAAAGCTAGACTACATATCTACAAATTGACTAAATAGAAGAGTAATTAAAACTGTTTGATGGGATTTTAACGTCATGTTTTACACTTTGGTTACATTCATGACAGGAACGGTAGTTACTTATTACAGAAGGTTATATCAAACACAGTCCTGGACAATTTGGTATCTCCAGTTTACCTCACTTGCATGTCTTTGGACCGTGGGAGGAAACCGGAGCTCCTGGAGGAAACCCACGCAGACACGGGGAAAACATGCAAACTCCACACAGAAAGGACCTGGACCGCCCCACCTGGGGAGTGAACCCTGGACCTGCTTGCTGTGAGGCGACAGTGCTACCCACCGAGCCACCATGCCGCCCCAAGTTATTAAAATTTAAAGTTAAAACTTCAATTAAATATCAGTACTTAAGTCATGCATTTCACTCATTCATTAATTTATTCATGGTCTGTTTTACCACCACTTCATCCTGGTAAGGATCATGGTAGATCTAATTCATTGGGCGAAAGGTGGGAAACACCCCAGTCAATAAAACCAACTAGTGGGTCATTGTCCTGCAAAGATTCAAGAACTACAGGTGTGTTTACTTCTTCATTCCATCCTCATTATGCAGTGCTCCAGTTTGACTGGCAGCAAAACAGCCCCAAAGCTTAATAAACGCCATCATGTTTAACAGTAGCTACATTTTCCATTTTCTTTGGGTTTAAAAGTCACAATGGGGTCAAACAGCTCATTTTTATTTACCGTCAAGTCATTTTTTTTGTATAGCGCTTTTTACGATGGACATAAAGTGGACAACTTTACAGACTCTAGGACCAACAGACCAAAACCTCCTGTTGAGCAAGTCGAGGGCGACAGTGGCAAGGAAAAACTCCTTTAAAAATACAGGAAGAAATCTTGACAGGAACCAGACTCAGCAGGTACCCCATTCTTCTTGGGTGGCCTGGAGGATAATTTAAATAAATATAATTTACACACATACACACATACACAAAATTAGATTGAACTAAGTTATAACTAGCAAAAAAACAATTGTTCTTCATAGTTCTTCAGAGTTCTTCATTATTCAGTCCAGTCTGTGATAAAGTCTGTAGTGAGTTCTTGACATTTTTGGTGCAAACACGCCAGGTTCCCATTAAATCTAACAGGAGCAGCATTGTTGGCACTGCAGTCTCGACAACTTGGGTGGGTAAACAGGTTTACCAGACCACTACATTTTATTTAGAAGGTTTCCATTGTTTTCCCATTAAATTAAATGCAAACTTTATTACTTAAAAATATCTTATACTTTTTTTCTTGTACAGCAAATTTTAAGCACATGTTAATGTGAAGCTCACTTGATTGTGAACAGGGGGGCCTGTGTTTCAGCAGCTTCTGATTAATGGCAGACCTGTATTTGGTGATTAGTGCTAATCTTCAAGATACATTTCCTTTCTAGAAAAGGTGACAGAAAAGGATTGGACTGTAAAGAACTACCTAGAGTAAGGTAATCTAGAATGTGTATACATTTTAGCTTGGCCCAACCTCTGGATTTCTAATGCTTAGATGTAGAAGTATATCCGTTTTATGAAGGATTGGTGATGTTCATGTCATCTAAACACACACCCTATAAAAGGTAAAGCCAAAGACAAGCCAGAAAATTTAGCTTTGGTCTCTTTTTTCTTTGTTTTTCTCAGGGTTGTATATCATCATGTGTATTGATATTGTCAGTGATAACTGTGAATAATTAGAGGCAAGAAGACTAAAGGAAATAAACAAGGGTAAAAACAAGCATGGTGTACAAGCATTCTAACACTATGACTCACATAAACATGGCATTTTTACACATTTTTTATTCAAGGTTTTATCTATCTGTGCAAAAACAGCAACTGAAAAGAACAGACCGTACACACAGTACAGACAGGATAAACAATACAGGCAGAACACATAATTTAAGAGACCCTGTGAGTGTTTACCACTGGTAATAAGAAAGGACTGACATTAGTTTCCCTATTTTTGTTTTACCAAAATATTATACTACTACTACTACTACCACTAATAATAATAATAATAATATTACAAATAATTTGTATATTTGTATATTGTACAAGGGGTGAAATATTTAGTAATAAAATATTATTATAAAACTAATAGGGCCACTATTTTTTATTTATTTATTTATTTATTTATTTATTTATTTATTTATTTTTTTTATTATTATTTTTTTTTTATTTTTTTTTTTTTTTTTTATTTATTTATTTATTTTTTTTTTTTTTTATTTATTCATTTATTTTTTGCTTTTTTCCCCAATTTTTCTCCCAATCTAGTTGTATCCAGTTACCTGATTGCATTATGCTTCCTTTTTACTAATGCTGATCCCCACTCTGATTGAGGAGACATTGAGAGCATTTTTTCACCTGCACAAGGCATGTTCCTATGTGGATCAGCTTTGTGTATGGTGACTCACACTCTGTCCACATTATTCCACATCAATCATCCAGAAGAGGTTGTAATTGCATCAGTTATGAGGTCCCTGTCCAGCTTTCCGCCCTTTATGAACAACAAGCCCATCATTGTTCATGTAGCCTCCCAGCCCAGCTGGCTGACAAAGCTGAGTTTTGAACCGACAAGTGTTTAGCTTGTCTTACCACTGCACCACCTGAGCGGCTCCCTATTCACTTTTATCTGAATTCTTTCAAAGAACTCCTAATGTAACAGGTCTACCTGCCTGGCAGTGCGACATGGGATACAGTATCTCGCCCACCTAATATGGCAATGGAGGCACTGATGACTTCCTTTAATCAGCAGTCTGTGCCTCATAAAGCATTAATTTATTACAGCTGGGGGAATCTGTAACAGTCCTGGACATGTGAGCTCCAATCAGTGAGCCCCATATATAAATCCACACTGGACACAAGTGGGGCCAGGCAGCTGATTTTTACTGTGTTCCCCTTTTTTTATTCTTTTTTTGTGAATCTGGGTTGTTACACGCTGGTCGATCGAGCAGGTGGCACATTGGTGACAACTGGTTTTCAGTCTCTTTCTATCCTTGCTCTATCCTCTCTCCTTAATTCTGGTTTGTGGATCATGGTTTGGTTTTCTGTTGTTACTTCATATTCATTCCATTTTATATTCTGCTGTCTGTTCCATTTGTGTGTGTGTGTGTGTGTGTGTTTAACCTCATTATTGTTTTACCTAGGTAAAGTATTCTGCAGTCGGGTTAATCTCTTAGAATCTCTCAGGTCGGGGGCTCCATCCATCATCTCCATGGCAAGTTGCGACTCCCCCTCCTCTAATTACACCTAAATGGTTTATGGTGCATTTTTGGTGCAGATTTTGAGGCATTTTTCAAATAAAAAAATATTCTATTTCCTTAAAAAATAAAGGAGTGGGCAGTCAACTCTACAGTAATCCAGGACATACAATAAAGGGTTATTATTGTTAAAATCTGTGACCCATTATAAATTGTTAATGGTTTTTACCAGATGGATGTCCATACCTATAACAGACCAGCCTGTGACAACTGCTTCCACCAGCAGAAGGAAAAGCAGGCTAACATGCAGTGGTTCTTAATAGAAAGAGATCTCTGAAATAATTAAGGTAAATGCAACACCAGCTGTCTAGCTTACTGGCTAGTCAAGCACAAGCAAAGACTCAGCATGTTAGTGCTAATGAGCTCAATAGCCCCTGGTGTGACCCAGTGTGATCCTTTGTGACCCATTACAATAACATTATGAATCCATCGCTATATCAAACAGTTAGCAAAATACATTGTGGGTTAAAATCATTTTTTATGTTTTAGGTTGGTAATAGCCTAATTGTATGTAAGCCATACATTTTACTCCACTTAACTATGGTTTTCCTGTTGAGAGTGTTCCTTCATGACTTTTTCTCTGGATACACTGATATCTATGTGATTCATGTCATGATATTTTTCTAGATTTTTTCATAGACTTTCACTGGCATCAGATTTACCAGATCCATAATAGCCCTGATGAAAATAAGACCGTTATTAAAAGTAAACTGATCAGTGCTAAATATTTGATTATGTCTGGTCTCTTAGCAGCTTTCCTACAGCACTAGTTCAGCACCACGACCAGCAACCCTTTTAACCTAATGTACAAACACATTTTTTTATTTTTTTATTTTATAAAAGTTTGGGAACTAAGGACATAATATGTTGTAGTTTTCAAAGCAGACTGTTTTCACTATTCATTCTTATTATAAAGCACACAGCTGCTCCACAATCTGGGGTCACTGTTGTCATATACTCATCTTCAAAATGCACCACATGTTTTCAATTGGAGACTGAGACAGGTCTGGACTGCAGACAGATTTAGCACCTGCTTGTTTTTCTTTCGTTTTTTCATTTCATTTCATTTTTATTAACAACTTTATCCTGGCCATGGTCACAGCAGGTACAATCAACAAGGAAACACTGTGTGAAAGGCAGTGCACCAGTCCATCCATCGCAGGACACATATGAAGATTACATGTTAATATTAATAATTAATTAATAATAATAGGGACAGTTAGGTTACACAGTGGTAAACATTCCTCTGTCCCAACATTTTTGTTTAGCAGCATTTTTGTTTTGTTTTTCATTTTTCTTGCAGTTATTTTTTAGTTAAATAAAAGTTTAAAAGAATGAACAAATAATAGATTTTTGTTCAGAGTGCATTTTAGAAAATGTCCCAACTTTTCCAGCAATGAGGTTTATATTTTGCAAATATTTAGCACTTTGTGAGCCTCAACCTATCCTTGTTCATATTTGACTAAGTACAGTGGTATCTTGAAACTAAATGTCAGTTGGTTCTGAAAGTGGCATTGAGTTTAAAAGACGTTGAGTTTTAAGGTATTTTTTTCCCATGAGAATGTATGGGAAACCTGTTAATGTGTTCCCTGGTCCTGTGTAACTGTATATATTTTAGGATTATGTAAAAAAATGTTTTTGATTGTTTTGACACTTATACACGGAAAATAACACAAATAGAATATAAAAACACTGAAATACAATTAAAAACAGTTAAATATCAATAAAAATACAAAACTAATGGAATACCGTTCATTCACGTAAAAAGCGGCGCAATCGATTTTGCACCGACTGTGCCGTTATTTCCTACAGTGTGCCAGTGCACAAAGCTTAACATAACTTATTGTACTAAAATGAGCGAGGAATTTCATTAGTAGAGAGAACTTATGAGCAGTTATAATTAAGAGTTTATAAGTTTACTGCTCCTGTTTTAATGTTTAATACATTCATACAAGTCATGTTGAGCTTTTTTTTTTACAATAATTTTAGACTCTCTTGGTAAAGCTGATTTTTACTATTTCTCAGAACCCCGAGCTATAACACAAGTTTAAAAGTGAAACTGGAAAAAAAACAGCTAAACACAGATACATGTGGAGCTTTCAGAGTGAATTTGACTTTTATTTTACACAAATGCAGATTCTTCTCATATACTCACTTTGATGATGTTTTATTGCACTGCTCAAATGAAGGGCTGAACAAAGCGGTTGTTTATTGTTAATTTGAAATTAAATAAATCATTATTTAAAAAAAAAAGCTGAACATGTTGAGTTTAAGGGAATCAAATGTCTCAACAAAGGGCATTGAGTTTCAAAGATTTTAAGTTTAGGGGATGTTAAGTTACAAGGTACCACTGTTTTCTGTAATATTTCTTTCATACCTAATCATTTTTTGGTTTAATCTTCATTTTACCAACTGTGCTATTTTGAAATTAGGGCTGTGAAACATTTTTTAATAAATTGATGTGCAATCTCAATTTACAAATTTGCAAAAGTAAAACAAATGTTGGCTATTGAGATTGAGTTAAGCATCCATGAATGATTGATACCACTAATGAGGTTAAGCCTTTCTGGCTTGAGATCAAGATGGGCGGAAAGTTAAAACCTGCACTTTTGAAAATAAAATGAGGATCACATTTAATACAAACTGAACATGTTACATTTTAGGTGTTTCCTTGCTTTTCTCTTTTATTTTATTTTTTATATTTTTGATTATTTATTTGGTGGTGTATAAAATAATTTGTTGCATAGCCCCCATTTCCTCATTAGCTTATAATGGCTGTGGTTGACTTCTCTGTCGCCATCTAATTAGGCGTATGTGACTGCATCCATTACAAGTACACAGAACAGTGTTCAACCTGTAACCTTACGCTGATTAAACAATGGACCTGGTTTCTGGATGTAATCCAATAACTGGCAGGACTGTCATTTAATAGCTGTTTACACATAAGTGACATGGTTCACACTCTAGCAAGGTTTACATATGTAGTGTGGGCAAAATGGCTTTCATGCAAGCCCCTGCTTTTCTTTGTCTATGTAATCAACAACAAACCTCAGTCTGGATTTAGGGAGTTGATGTTGAGTTGATGGGCTTCTGGACAAAGAAGCTTTATTTATTCATTCAGTCACAGGAAATTAACATTTGTAGCATGTCATACAGTGTATATAGAAAATCTTCATGCCCCTTTGAAATGGTAAAACTTCTTTCTATAGCTTTACTTACATCTTTTGCCTTACAACACTCAAGTAATGAAAAAAAGGAAACTGTATAAACTGTACTGTTAAAAGATAAGCTAAAATGACAGGGTTGGAAAGGTGATCAGTCCCCTGATTAAGGAGAGAGACTTTTTGCTTTAATTACAGCCAACAGTCTGTTTGGATATGTCCTTACCACTGAAGCTGTAATTGCCAACAATAAAATTGCAACAAAATATTAATGCTATTAATTTGTCTGTTTCTTTACATACTTTTTTTTAGCCTGCTTTCATCCTGTTCTTCATTGGTCAGGACCCCCACAGAACAACCACAGATTAGGTATTATTTAGGTGGTGGATCATTCTCAGCACTGCAGTGACACTATATAGTGTCCACTCACTGTCCACTCTATTAGACACTCCAACCTAGTTGGTCCACCCAATAGATGTAAAGTCAGAGACGATTGCTCATCTGTTGCTGCTGTTTGAGTTGGTCATCTTCTAGACCTTCATCAATGGTCACAGGACGCTGCCCACGGGGCGCTGTTGACTGGATATATTTTTGGTTATAGTGACAATGAGGTGACCAGCAGTGACAATATATATATATATATAATATAAATGCATATATATAATATTATATATTAGGGCTGGGCGATATGGATCAAAAATAATATCTCGATATTTTTTAGCTGAATGGCGATATACGATATATATCTCGATATTTTTTCATCCCATACGGTAATAACAAAAAGACGCTTCTGAGACAAAGCTACACGTTCCAAATGTTATACAGGCACTTTTATTAACATTCAGCTGTAGATAAACATGAGAAATTCCTCAAAAATAAACTATTGGCATATATTAAATCAGGGGTCACCAACCTTTTTTAAACAGAAAGCTACTTTAAGGGTACTGAGTAAGCCAAAGGGCTACTTGTAGGATACAAACTTCCTGAATAACATAAGGTTGCATGGTTCACCTTTAATGATAATATTATAATTAATAATAATAATAAATTTTCATATATGTGAAGAGACTGTCTGATCACATGTTAATTATTTCTTGCAATAATTATTAACAATGATTTACCATGGCAGGAAACACAGACATATTTAAACATGTAAAATATGTAAAGTAAGTCAGAGCGATCATATATCTGATATTTTTGTAAATATTGTTCCTGACGGTTTTGTATGAATGAGCACATTTGTAGCATTTTGATCAAAATCACATTTTTTTTAATTTCTTTCTTTCTTTCTTTTTTTTTTTACAAATTATGACTTCTGTAGCGTTTTTTTAGGAAATCATTAACAGTCCCATCTTCAAATAATGTCCCGTTTGTTCTGATCCCGTTTGTACTGATCACTACTTTAGTTTTAGAACAAATCATGAACTCTGTCCCATGTTTGTACAAAATGATCAGTTAAATAAGATTTTTTAAAAGCTACGATTTAAATGGACGTTTCTGTGACACGTACTGAAGCCTCTCTCCACATTGTGCCGCTCTCTGTCGTCGTCCCGCGAATGAAACACACACTTTTCCTCCCAATCATTGTGAAAATATTAAGTTCTCTTTTGCTTTTCTTGTGTGTTTTTTCATTATTTTTTCGGGGTAAAACCCGCATCTTGCTCCCCATAGTAGCTGCGCTCGCTCGCTCGTCTCAGCGTTCTGCGCCCGATATAAAACTCCGAACCTGTCGGATCTAACTGGAACGCAACATCTATATCGATATAAGCGATATTGTCTTATCTTATATTGCGTATGAAAATATATCGATATATCTTTAAAACTCGATATATCGCCCAGCCCTATTATATATAATATATAATATATATAATGCATTTTGTTCCTTTAACACATTTTCACCCAATTGCGTTATGCTCCCTCTCTACTGGTGCTGACCTCCACCCTGACTGAGAATAGCGAACTGACACACGCCCTTGTGCACGGAGAGCCACACCCTGATCGCATTATTCCTCTACTCTGTGCAGACGCCATCAATCAACTAGCACAGGTTGTAATTGCATCAGTTGCAGACGTCCCTATCCGACTCCCTCCCTGTATGAACAACAGCTAAATGTTGTTCATATAGCTGCACAGTCCAGCCAGATGGCAGAGCTGAGATTCGATACGATGTATTCAAAATGTCAGCTCTGGTGTGCTAGAGTATTTTACCACTGCGCCACCTTATATATTTTTTTATTTGTTTTTAATTGTTCAAAGTTTAGGGGCAGTGGTAGCCTAGTGGGTAGAGCTTTGGGCCATCAATCAGCTGCCAAACAAGCTAGGATATGTGAAAAAAGAATATGTATATACAACAAATAAAAGCATTTATTAATTCATTAAAATACAATGTAAATAAGTAAATAAATGAACTAGAAGTGCATTAAATATCAAACACACACTCTGTGCCAGATCATTGCAAATGAAATCATCCTCATCAGTTTAAATTGTTTTTGGTTTTTAATGGTCCATACTTATAAGTTCATTTCAAATTCAGTGTGCAGAGCCAAACAGGGTAAATTGTGTCAGTGCCTGATTATTTACAGTCAATAATTTAATTGTATTGTCATGTACTGTTGGCAGAAAGTGATGCAAAGCACTCAGATACTCGCTGGGAGCGCTTAGGTCTTTCTTTCATAAACATGTGACATTCATATTTTGTAGATACAAGTTTGGTCAGCACCCTACAGCAGATGCTGCAATAATGGACATACAATTATTGTGCAATTATCGCAATTATAGCAATGCCAGCCGACAAGCTGTCTCATTAAAATTAGGCAGAAATTGTGAGACATACAAGAGCATGAGTTCCGGTAAGATTAGTGTGGACGGAACACTGCAGAATACTGAAAGCTGATTTATGAGGCTTGGATGAGTAGCTGGGCAATAGATTATATAGAAGACTGTTTGTAGTGCTCTCTCCTGCTGTGCAGAAAAGCCTGAGTGTAAAGATCTGTCGCTATAAATATGCTATTGTTCTTCTATAGGGCAGCAATGCTGTTTGCACTTTTACTAACACAATTATGGACCAGTCTCACCTCAAAGCCAGTTGTGAACGACTGCCACTGCTCCATCTCATGTGACTGTTTTACTGGCACTTGTTCATGCCTGCGGATATTTATATTCTTTACCACACGTACAGTCCCAGGTGAAACTAGAAATAAATAAAGCGTTTGAGCAGTAGCCATATATAGGGAGGAGAAGGACTAATAGTCGGGTAGGCTAAGGAGAAATGAGCAGGCCTCGGGCAGCAAATGGCCTCCATATCCATCTCTTTTTCATCCGTGTTCTCACTTACCCCAGTCGCTTAAACGGACTGTTGTTAATAGCTGCCAGGCTGAGGCGCTCTGAGGTTTGGCTGTAAGTGTGCCATAATGACAGATATGCCATTTTACCAGGCTTGATCTTTCTACTCCATAGTGCCTCTCTACGAGCACAGGCTGACATTGACTATTTGAATTTCACTGTTCAAGCAGAACGTCCTAGATAAACATGAAAAAGATACTCTACAAACTTATTCCTGCTGGAAAAACCTTTTTCAGTAATGGATTTTTTATAGATGTAGTTGGTGTGGGTTTTAAAACACAGTAATGAAAGGAAAGACACCAAGATCACAGTGGATTAAGAAAATATTCAGACCCCTCGTCTTTTTGCACACTTTATTGTCTACTGGACAGTTTTTACCCATCAATCTACACTTAATCACCCATAATGACAGAGTAAAACCATCAATAATAATTAAAACGAAAGTCTCATAGACACAAAAGTATTTAGACAATTTGTCGCAGCTATAACAACACGCTATCTCGAACACGTCAGTTCGAATCTCAGCTCTCCATCTGGCAGGCTGGGTGCCTACATGAACAACAATTGGCTTTTTTTCAAGGGGGTGCCACAGGGGATTCCTCATAACTAATGCAATTATGACCTCTGCTGGCTGATTGATGGCACCTGCACAGAGACGGGGGACAGTAGAATCAGAGGGTTTGTCTCTCTGTACACAAAGCTGATCCACATATCAGCTACTGCACACGTCACTGTACTCAGGTAATCAGCTACAGTGTACTGTGGATTTAGGGCAGAATAGCACCGCATTTTACTCTGAGCTTGTGTTTGGCTTCTCCAATAACTGAAGTACTTTCTTTTATAGCTCATTTTGAAGAGCTATAATTTTGTTAATGTTGATTGATTTCAGATTTTGTGCAGTGTTTGAGTAGTGTTTGTTTGTGTAGTGTTAGTGTGTGTTTGTGTAGTGTCTGGGTATGTTTGTGTAGTGTTTATGGATGTTTGTGTGTGGTTGTGTGGTCTGTGTGTGTGTGTTTGAGTAGTGTTTGTTTGTGTAGTGTCTGTGTGTGTTTGTGTGGTGTCTGTGTTTGTGTAGTGTCTGTATTTGTGTAAAGTCTCTGTGTGTTTGTGTAGGTTCTGTGTGTGTTTGTGTAGGTTCTGTGTGTGTTTGTGTAGTGTCTGTGTGTTTGTGTAGTGTCTGTGTGTTTGTGTAGAGTCTCTGTGTGTGTGTAGTGTGTGTTTGAGTAGTGTTTGTTCGTGTAGTGTCTGTGTGTGTTTGTGTGGTGTCTGTTTGTTTGTGTAGTGTCTGTGTATTTGTGTAAAGTCTCTGTGTTTGTGTAGAGTCTCTGTGTGTGTGTAGTGTGTGTTTGAGTAGTGTTTGTTTGTGTAGTGTCTGTGTGTGTTTGTGTGGTGTCTGTGTTTGTGCAGTGTCTGTGTATTTGTGTAGTCTCTGTGTGTTTGTGTAGTCTGTGTGTTTGTGTAGTGTGTGTTTGTGTAGGTTCTGTGTGTGTTTGTGTAGTGTCTGTGTGTTTGCGTAGAGTCTCTGTGTGTGTGTAGTGTGTGTTTGAGTAGTGTTTGTTCGTGTAGTGTCTGTGTGTGTGTTTGTGTGGTGTCTGTGTTTGTGTAGTGTCTGTGTGTGTTTGTGTAGGTTCTGTGTGTGTTTGTGTAGTGTGTTTGTGTAGTGTCTGTGTTTGTGTAGCGTCTCTGTGTGTTTGTATAGTGTGTGTTTGTGTAGTGTCTGTGTGTTTGTGTAACGTCGCTGTGTGTTTGTGTAGAGTCTCTGTGTGTTTGAGTAGAGTCTCTGTGTTTGTGTAGTGTGTGTTTGTGTAGTGTGTGTTTGTGTAGAGTGTGTGTGTTTGTCTAGGTTCTGTGTCTGTCTGTGTAGTGTCTGTTTTCTGTGCATTGTTTCTCTATTGTGCACCTGCCTCACTTCTAAATACTGGCATCACCTCGCAACAGGAGACCCACTTCTCCTCCCGCTCTTAATACTGAAGTCAATTCACTCCATTTATCTGAATCAGCTTTCACCTTCTTTCACAGGAGAAAGTGATTTGGCATCTTGTGTAGAAAAGAAATTCATTATAAAGCATTCCTACTGGTTTGTGTTTTTACATGACTAAATCTAAGTGAGGGCTCTCAAGGGCTCTTTCAATCCTGACCAAAGAAATTTGTCAGAAGGATTGAGAAACTTCAGACTGTTGGGTTTGTGTCTGGTTAAGGATTGCTCATTGTTGAAATCTCTGCTATTAAATTCCGCCAAATAGATTCTGAGAATAAGGCTTTAGGAATGACTAGCTGATTTATTACACTAAATTTATATAAGAATTTATACTAAACCCTAATCTCAATCTTTAGATATAAATTTAAGACTATAAGTTAATACTTTGTATCATTATCATTTATCATTTTTCCAAAATTAACTTGGACTCATAGTCTGTATTAGCAATACTATTAGATATTTAGATTGGAGGAATTGGGGGGAAAATTGCAAAAATATCCCCAACGTAATTGTATTTTCTAAATATAAGCAAATATAATGCAGTGCAACACACTCAAACGTTTACTTTTTTAAAATTTTTTAAGAACTGAGGACACTAATTGTTGTAGTTCCCATTCTTGCTTGAAACAATATTTCAGCTGCTCAGCAGTCTGTGGTTACTGTTCATTTTCCTGCTCTGTATGATCTGCAATACATTTTCAATAGACAGATCTGGACTGCAGCCACACTTTTGTAGCCTGGTATTGCTCTGCTGAAATAACCATGGACCTCCCTGTGGTTTTGGCCTTGCCCTACATCGACTGGGATTTCTATGGATTCTGTGAATCTATTCACAATATTAAGTATAGTAGATGGTAAAAAGTAAATTATTTGCAATCTTGCAGTGAGAACTTTTTTTTTTAAGATCTGATTGACAAACCTAAATATTTGATCAACTTTCCACTGTTATTTTGCACCTGACCCTATTTTTTTTGAGAGCTACAGGCATTAAATTTGGAACACTGATTTTAAATTACCTTCAGATATCAGGCAAATGATTATTACTTTATTGGTAATACTGTAATCATGTTTATTTAATACTGAGATATTAATGCCTTATTGGTATTATTATTATTATTATTATTATTATTACTACATTTAATTGTTAGTAATAATTAAACCTTTGTAATGTAAACTTACTAATTAATTAATTAGTGGTGCCCCTATGTGAGTATACTAGATTTATAATGGTGTCCATGTAAAAGATACTACAAAATACATCGATCAGGCATAACATTATGACCTAATATTGTGTTGGTCACATATTGTGCTGACACCTTTCTATCAGAACCAGCATTAACCTCTTTAACTATTTGAGCTACAGTAGCTCGTCTGTTGGATCGGACCACACGGGCCAGCCTTTGCTCCCCACATGCATCAATAAGCCTTGGCCGCTTGACCACTGTTCCTTCCTTTGACCACTTATGATAGATACTGACCACTGCAGACCGAGAACACCCCACAAGAGTTGCAGTTGGAGATGCTCTGACCCAGTCGTCTAGCCATCACAATTTGGCCCTTGTCAAACTCATTCAAATCCTTATGCTTGGCCATTTTTCCTGCTTCTAACACATCAGCTTTGAGGATAAAATGTTCACTTGCTGCCTAGTATATCCCACCCACTAACAGGTGCCGTGATGAAGAGATAATCAGTGTTATTCACTTGTCAGTGGTCATAATGTTATGCCTTGTCTGTGTACAAACCAGTAATATTTTACCCAGATAAAATTGTCATTATTGCTCTGGGAAAAGAATATTTATGTTATGCTATAATATTTATGTTTAGCTACAACATAAACTAGCATTAAAAGGCAGTATTCAATTAAATACTACGCATTACATATTGTAAGAAGGCAATGACACCACTGGTAGTACTGTACACTAATTTGAAATAGTAAGATAGTAAGTTTAGAATAGTAATATGCAGTCTGGGATGCAGTCATACATGGTTGATGTTGTGGTTTATATAATGCAATGGCAGGTGGGGGGTTGGGTTAGATCCTTGCTTTCAGTCACTGCCCCCACACCTATTTCCTGCTCCTAACTAACAAGGTAGTGAAAGTGTAAGTAAGAGCATTATGCTCTGTGATATATTAGTGCCCTGTCCAGAATGTATTTCTACTGTGTGCCCTGAGTGTCATTAGACCCACCACAACCCTGTTCAATATGATCAGTAGTTTAGAACAGGGGTCATCAAACTACGGCCCGCGGGCCGTATATGGCCCGATGCTTTCATTTGACCGGCCCCTTTAACCACAGCAGCAATACATGTTGTCTGGCCCCTGTTCATCTTTAAACTCACAGTATTATAGCGGAAAAAAATAACAGAGGAAACAAAAATTGGCCACCTGGAGTCTCCGTAGATTATACGGCAGCGATCCAACGGGTGGCGCTCCAAGCATGGTGGGTTCTGCGAGAGGAGTGATTGTGTGTATCAATAGAGAGATGACTGACCGCAGCAAATCGTTGTGTCCTGTGTTGATTTCATTAAAACTAATGCTCTTAACTACAGGCAGATTCAGCAATTATTGTCCTGTTTGGACGCAAACAATTTTACTTGGTATACGAACTTTGTTTGGAATACGACTCGCGTGCTAGAACTTGTACGGGTCAAAATGAGTCACGACACCGCGCGCTACTCCTGTTTACCTCTCGCGAGACAAAGCCACGAGCGTTAACGGTGTGCCGTGTTGCTAGGCAACATGAGAGCGAACATAACATTCGCAAACTATTACACTATTTCTTGTACGAAACACCTGCTTAATGATTAGGATTACTGTTTATATTATTCTGAACGTTTCCATGTATAGTACATGACTTAAAATAGTGTTCAACCAAATTTGTACTTGTTCTTTTCAGTGGCGTATTAATATGGAATGATGTGAGGTGGTCACAGGTGCGCTTACAGTGTATCACAAAAGTGAGTACACCCCTCACATTTTTGCAAATATTTCATTATATCTTTTCATGGGACAACACTATAGACATGAAACTTGGATATAACTTAGAGTAGTCAGTGTACAGCTTGTATAGCAGTGTAGATTTACTGTCTTCTGAAAATAACTCAACACACAGCCATTAATGTCTAAATAGCTGGCAACATAAGTGAGTACACCCCACAGTGAACATGTCCAAATTGTGCCCAAATGTGTCGTTGTCCCTCCCTGGTGTCATGTGTCAAGGTCCCAGGTGTAAATGGGGAGCAGGGCTGTTAAATTTGGTGTTTTGGGTACAATTCTCTCAAAATGGCCACTGGATATTCAACATGGCACCTCATGGCAAACAACTCTCTGAGGATGTGAGAAATAGAATTGTTGCTCTCCACAAAGATGGCCTGGGCTATAAGAAGATTGCTAACACCCTGAAACTGAGCTACAGCATGGTGGCCAAGGTCATACAGCGGTTTTCCAGGACAGGTTCCACTCGGAACAGGCTTCGCCAGGGTCGACCAAAGAAGTTGAGTCCACGTGTTCGGCGTCATATCCAGAGGTTGGCTTTAAAAAATAGACACATGAGTGCTGCCAGCATTGCTGCAGAGGTTGAAGACGTGGGAGGTCAGCCTGTCAGTGCTCAGACCATACGCCGCACACTGCATCAACTCGGTCTGCATGGTCGTCATCCAAGAAGGAAGCTGACGCACAAGAAAGCCAGCAAACAGTTTGCTGAAGACAAGCAGTCCAAGAACATGGATTACTGGAATGCCCTGTGGTCTGACGAGACCAAGATAAACTTGTTTGGCTCAGATGGTGTCCAGCATGTGTGGCGGCGCCCTGGTGAGAAGTACCAAGACAACTGTATCTTGCCTACAGTCAAGCATGGTGGTGGTAGCATCATGGTCTTGGGCTGCATGAGTGTTGCTGGCACTGGGGAGCTGCAGTTCATTGAGGGAAACATGAATTCCAACATGTACTGTGACATTCTGAAACAGAGCATGATCCCCTCCCTTCGAAAACTGGGCCTCATGGCAGTTTTCCAACAGGATAACGACCCCAAACACAACCTCCAAGATGACAACTGCCTTGCTGAGGAAGCTGAAGGTAAAGGTGATGGACTAAACCCAATTGAGCACCTGTGGCGCATCCTCAAGTGGAAGGTGGAGGAGTTCAAGGTGTCTAACATCCACCAGCTCCGTGATGTCATCATGGAGGAGTGGAAGAGGATTCCAGTAGCAACCTGTGCAGCTCTGGTGAATTCCATGCCCAGGAGGGTTAAGGCAGTGCTGGATAATAATGGTGGTCACACAAAATATTGACACTTTGGGCACAATTTGGACATGTTCACTGTGGGGTGTACTCACTTATGTTGCCAGCTATTTAGACATTAATGGCTGTGTGTTGAGTTATTTTCAGAAGACAGTAAATCTACACTGCTATACAAGTTGTACACTGACTACTCTAAGTTATATCCAAGTTTTATGTCTATAGTGTTGTCCCATGAAAAGATATAATAAAATATTTGCAGAAATGTGAGGGGTGTACTCACTTTTGTGATACACTGTATATCGGGGATTTTACAACGGCTTTAAACGCGGCTCAGCCAATCAGATTTTAGGAGCGGAACTCTCCGTTTTATAAATTATTTTATACAACCCCATCAACGTATAATATGCCAATAACAATAGGATTTTTTTTTTTTCATTGGAACGAATTAATCATTTTCCATTTATTTCTAATGGGAAGAATTCGTTTGGTATACGTCCTGTTTGGTATGAATCCAAGGATCTGGAACGGATTGAGGACGTATGAGCAGACTTTATCGAAGTTTAAACACCTTAAATCTCCAACCAGATTCAGACTCACTCATCAACACTTATTACCTATTATATAGACTGGCAGTAACAAATATGGAACCTGATGCTGACTGTCTCGTCAGGCAAAAGCAGACTCACAGTTCACACTGATTTTTGGGGAAACACTGTATGAGTTGGGATATTGGAAATGATTAAAATAAATAAAATGTCTGCATTGTCATTATGAAGTAAAATTATACTACAGTTATACACAGCAGACAATACATCCAGTATACATAGTAAATAGCTTTTTTTGGGGTGTGTTTACTATTTCATCTGCGGTCCGGCCCCCCGAAACACTGAAGAACAGTAATCCGGCCCTTTAGTTAAAAAGTTTGAGGACCCCTGGTTTAGAACATGCTTTCTGTTATCAGACAATAAAGTCATAGACCTATTAGTGTATCTATTACAATGAGTTGTTTTAGAAGAAAAACATCCACATGATGCAAGTATTTTTTTTTTAATTTGTGCATTATTCTCTTTTTGTCTCCTTGAAGTCCAGCAGAGTGCTGACCACTGGAAATTTTGTTCAAAGGCATTCGGTAGTTCTCAGCAAAATGCTTTCGCCTCCCTACTATAATTCAGGAGCGAGAGTTGGGGCTTTAGCAGCACTCTCATTATTTGACCTTGACTTAAATCCATCATGCTGACATTTCCAGGGGAGGGCTGGCTTTTACCGAAGCAAAGCACTTTTAGGCTTTGCCTTGACTGACGATCTGCGGAGCCTTTTTAATTACCTCAATCCCATTTACACCCATAGCAGCAATAAAAATATTTAAAACCAGTGTGACAGAAGCGGTACAAGAAACATCCGGGTGAGATATTCACAGTCAGGGATGTTTATTCACCATCAAGGTAGTCGAGGAGAGAGTAGAAAAATGAACGCATGAATAAAATTTGAGATTAGATTTCTTTTGTTTGTTTTTAGAGGCACAAGAGTATGCAAAGCATGTGAGTTTTCCCTGTTGAGGTCTCATCTTGGATATTTATTGTAAAACAAAGAGCACAAGGTTGCACATGGAGCAAGAAATGGAGAATCTCAGAAGCTTTCTGACTGACAATAGCCGCAGGCAAGCTAGATTGTATCGCTTGTCTACCTTGGGAGGATGATGACAGTAAACATCACAAATAGCCACAAGTCCTCAGTTCTTACCCACTTGTTTCTCTTACTGACTTAAGAACTGGAGAGCATTACCTGCTATCTGTTTTAACAGGGTATATGTACTGGCACATTGTCCAAAATTGATAATAAACTATTGATGCTGACAGCCAGGATTTATAGGGATTTACTGTCCTGAGACAAAGAAACAAGGCCTGATTGGATGAGGGCTAGGCTACATTATTTGCCCAGAACTAGATAGAAACTACTCGTTAAGAGTTTTCTGTAACCCTTTTTGCATTTCTGGCAAGCCTCAACATGGGTTTCCAGCCCCAAGCTTAGAAAAACACTTATTTAATTAAAGTAAAGAGTACAAGGGATGTGAAGCTTGGGTGGCACAGCTGTAAAACACTCTAGTCCATTATTACTCAGATCCGGGATTCAAATCTCAGTGGTGCTATTGGCCGGTCAGGCATTTACACAAATGCATGATCGGTCATGTCTGAAGGGTTGGGGTGGTTGAGCAACCTAGCCACTGTGAAGTGCACTTGTCAGTGCACTCTTAGTGTTCCTCTTAGTGATCCTAAGCCCAAATAAAATAAAGAGGATCGTGTCAGGAAGGGCATCAAATGTAAAAACTGCCAAATTAGGTATGTGGACCAGAATGATATGTTATGCGACCCTCTTAATATAAAAGCAGCCAGAAAAAGAGAGTACAAGTGACAAACAGCATGATTATAATGCAGTAATAAGGCAATAACCTAATATTCCTATTGTACATAACAGTACAGGCTTATGTCAGGGGTACATGGCTTCTTATATGTCACACAGGCTTTTTTTTATCACCCATAGTTATTCTTCTTACCAAATTGGGGTATGCTTACCCTCAGAAATACACCAAATGGCAAAGGGTACATAAAAAAATATATATTATTTTTTGCTAATTATTTATTATTTGTATAAAAACACAAATAATAATAATAATATTAATAACAATAATAATAATAATTGTAACAATAATAATAATAATAATAATTATTATTATTATTATAATCATTATAATAATAATTATTATTATAATCATTATAATAATTATTATTATTATAATCATTATAATAATAATACAAATGTAAAATTTAAAATGTAAAATGATAATAATAATAATGAGGATGAAGATGATGATAATAATAATAATAATGATTAATGATAATAATAATAATAATAATAACAATAATAATACAAATGTAAAATTTAAAATGCAAAATGATAATAATAATAATGATGATAATAATAATAATAGTAATAATAATAATACAAATGTAAAATTTAAATTGATAATGATAATAACAATAATGATTATAATAATATTAATAATGATGCAAATGTAAAATTTAAAATGCAAAATGATAATAATAATGATAATAATAATAATAATAATAATAATAATAGTAATAATAATAAAGTGTTTATAAATGTAAATAAATGGCTTTGAAGTATTACATAAAGACTAGTTGTTATATGGCTCCATAGTTATTCTTTTTCCCAAATTGGGGAACACATACCCTCAGGAATACACCAAATGGCAGAAAGGGTACATCAAAAATTCCAAAATTTGCTAATTATTTAAGTAAATAATAACAAATAACATTAAAAAAGATATTCATGCTTAGAAACAAATCAGTGCATCTATTCAATTATTTATTTCCAATTAAATGACTTTGTTTTACACTAAAGGACAATGTAATTATGGTAAAGGCTGCTGTTTGAAAGATTTGTCTCACTGAGCTGCTACACAATTATGCAGGTACTTGCCTGAGATGGACAGCACTAACAACTGGATTTAACATCCATTCCGCTACACTTTAAAACTCCTTAGTAAGCAAGCATCTTATTAAGCCCTCATTAAACCTGCTCTGCGCAGAAACAGTAAAAATAAAAAGCAACTGCCTGCTTTGTGCATAGTGTTTCTCATTTGTAAAACAAAATCACAGACACAGACTGGGTATCAAAAACACTCTTAGACTAAAAGCATAACCCTTTTTTACCTAAATACATTATTGTATGTACGCTGTTTGGACAAATGAATGATGACACCAATTCTAATTTTTTCTAATTTTTGTTTCAGCGACAACAATTGCTATAAGATGTAATAAATGAATTATATAAAGGAAATGTATTTGTTTCCAGCTTTGCAGGCACTCCCCTGTTCCAGCATTACTGTGACCCTGTCCACAAAGCAGAAAAAAATTGTAGTTGCCTACACAGAGCCCTGACCTGAGCCCCAGTAAACAGCTTTGGAATGAACTGGAATTTTACTTGAAGCTTTCTTTACCAACATCAGTACTCAGCCATACAAATGCCCTTTTGACTGAATGGGCACAAATTCCCACAGACATTTTTTAAGAGGTTTCGTGAGAAATCCTCTCAAGGAATGAGGAAGAAACCGCCCTGGGAGAGCGGATCACACCAGAGGTGTCTATAGGAGACTCACCAATAAAATGCACTTGTTGGTTTGAATTATTAATTTCTATTAGTAATGGAATAACCCTGACCAGCTAAGATTTCGTGATGCCCTGTCAATCACAAATGTGCTAATATTCTACGAAGGATGCTTTTCTCAGCACTAACTCTGAAAACACGAGTGGGACTGGTGTTAATAAAGAAGGGTTGGCCTTCCAGCGACCCGGGCACTGAAATAGCAATTACCTATAATGATGTTTGCAATTAAATTGAACAGGATAGAAACCTTAGTCTCTTTAAACTTAGTGGGGGGTTAAATGTGCATTTAAAGAAATGATATGAGATGCAGCAGGTAGATTAGAACCACAAGATTAGGTTTAATCAAATCCTTTATTTTAAATGTAGGTATTAATTGGCAGGAGGAGGTTAGGTAAACAGAGTGTCTTATGAGGTTCGAACCTAACAGTGCCTACTGCATTGTATATTGGGTTGTGCCTTTATTACAGTGACACAGTGGCTCTGTGCTGGGTCAGTGCAGGAACTCACAAGCAAAGCAAAGAACTCACAGGGGCGTTAACCACGACGAGTGCCAAACTAATAATACCCCCAGTTATTATACAGGTAAAAGGAAATAAATATAAAAAAAAAAAAAAAATAAATAAATAAATAAATAAATAAAATCATCAACAACAATAATCATAATTATAATAATTAAAATAAAAAAATGTAATGAATAACAATATTAAAAATAATAATAATAAATGTCAATTTTTAAATAAAAAATGTAAATAGTACATGTAAATGTAATAGGACATTTTAAACTCCTTGGTTTGAAACTCAGCTCTGCCATCCGGCTGGGCTGGGCGGCTATATGAACAACCATTGGCTTGTTGCTCATACAGAGAGGGAGCCGGATAGGGACTCAGAGTTAAAGAGTAATGCTGATAAGGGTGTGGCTGTCCGTTCACAAAACTGATTCGCAAATGAACTCGCCTCGTGCAGGTAAAAAGATGCAGTCTGCTACTGCACACATGTCGGAGGGGGCGTGTGTCAGTTCGCTCTCCTCAATCAGAGTGGGGCTCAGCACCAGTAGAGAGGAAGCATAACGCAATTGGGTAAAAAATGAATGCACTAAAGATCGGGAGAAAAGGGAAAAATGCAAAAAAAAATTATAAAAAAATAAACATAATAATAAATGTAAAAAAAAAACCCCATTATTTTAACAGTATTATTATTATTATTAATAATAATAAAAATAATAATAAATTATTATTTAAAATTAAAAAATTTAATAGCAATAATAATAATAATATTATTATTATGATTATTATTAATAATAATAATACTAATAATAATAATTATAATAATAATAACAAATGCATTGCTTTAAAGTATTGCATAAAGACTAGTTTACTACTTTCTATAAATCCAAATAAATCCTATAATTAGACAGAAAACATGGACAGTGTAATGACAATAGTTGATACCCCTCATTACAGCACCGCAACCATTGATTATAATGTTAAGCATGATTGGCATCTCTGTTCATACCCCTGATTAATAAAGAAGTGGTGCAGCAGCTATTCAATCACAAATACCTCTCAGTGATGACTTACTCCTGCAACTAGAATTAGCAGTTGCTATGAACACTCCACGCTAATTAAGAAAAGCAAATGTGAGCAAGCTATTTAATTACTGAATGTCTATTTACTCGTTTCCATAGCTTGTCTCGTCGAATGCATTCCACTGAAATATTACAGCAATGCTCACCCGAAGTTGATTCATGAGAAGGGATGCGAGGCCCTGTCAATGTTCAGCAAACCCAATAAAAAATAAATAAATAAATAAATGTGCCACAAGAATTATGAGTTGAAATTTACATTTGTTAAAAAACAGACAAAATCTACAAGATAAACGAGCTATTCAATTTTATGTCAAGTTTAACCAGTACAATATGAATTATTTATTTGATATTTAATAATATAATTTATTCAATATTATTATCATTAGTGTTATTATTGTGAGGTGCTCGGGTATTTTACCCGAGCCTATCAATGCTGAGATCCGGAAACGTTTTAATTTTAACAACTAAGAATAATACCATCCCTTATTAAGCTACACTATATGGACAAAAGTATTGGGACTATACTCCTTTGCACAAAGCAAGGTCTATAAAGACATGAAGAACTTAATTTAAAGAAACTCCAGTGGCCTGCACAGAGACTTTGGAATGAACTGAAATATCAATTGAGGCTTTCTTGACCAACATCAGTGCCTATTTATACAAATGCTCATTTGACTGACTGAAAAGGCACATATTTCCAGAGACAATCTTCAAAGTCCTGTAAGAAGCCTTCTGAGAAGAGAGGTTCTTGTTATAGCTGAGAAGATAAAGTAAGGTCACTCTATTTTAATACTATTTGTTTTAAAAAAAGGGATGTCTTCATTTTGATCTGTTGCAATACACTGCAGTACACTGAGGCACAGTGGAGAGGTGGATAGCACTGTTGCCTCACAGCAATAAGGGCCTTGGTTACATTCCCTAGAGTCCTTTATGCGTAAAGTTTGCATGTTCTCCTTGTGTCCTTGAGGGTGTTTGTTCAGATGCTTTAGTTTCCTCCCACAAGTCCCATGACATGCAGTCAGGTCAATTGGACTCACTTCTAGGTGTGAGTGTGTGTGTGTGTATGTGTGACAGGTGACCTGTCGCCCAATGAATAGGACCCATTGCGACCCTGAATAGGATAAAGCAGTGCCACATACTATTGTACTATACTGTAATAATATGCCAGCAGTTAACTTCTTGGTTTGGGACTAGTTAAATGGGCTAGGGTCCTTTCTGTGCAGAGTTTGCATGTTCTCCCTGTGTCCTTGTAGGTTTTGTTCTGGATGCTTAAGTTTTTTCCCACAAGTCCAAAGACATTCAATCAGGTTAATTGGACTCACCCCTAGGTGTGAGTGTGTGTCTACCCCTTAATGGACTGGTGACCTGTCGCCCAATGAATAGGACCCACCGTGACCCTGAATCGGATAAGGTAGTGCCACATACTATTGTACTATAGTGTAATAAAATGCCAGCAATTAACTACTTGGTTTGGGACTAGTTGTGAATGTCTGTGTGTATGTGTGTGTATCTGCTCTGTGATGGACTGGTGACCTCTCGCCCAATAAACAGGACCCACCGTGGCCCTGAATAGGATAAAGCAGTGCCACATACTACTGTACTATACCATAGTATTATGCCAGCAATTAACTACTTGGTTTGTGACTGGTTAAATGTGCTAGGATCCTTTCTGTGTAGTTTGCATGTTCTCCCTGTGTCCTTGAAGGTTTTCTTCCGAATGCTCCAGTTTCCTCCCACAAGTCCAAAGACATTCAGTCAGGTCAATTTGCTTTACCCCAAGAAGTGAGTGTGTGTGAATGTGTATGAATGTTTGTGTGTGTGTCTGCCCTTTGATGGACTGGCGAACTATCGCCCAATGAATAGGACCCACCGCGACCCAGAATAGGATAAAGACGTGGTAAAACAAACAATATACACTGATCTGCCATAACATTAAAACCACCTCCTTGTTTCTACACTCACTGTGCATTTTATCAGCTCCACTTACCATATAGAAGCACTTTGTAGTTCTATAATTATTGACTGTAGTCCATCTATTTCTCTACATACCTTTTTAGCCTGCTTTCACCCTGTTCTTCAATGATTGGGATCACAGGACCACCACAGAGCAGGTATTATTTGGGTGTTGGATGATTCTCAGCACTGCAGTGACACTGACATGGTGGTGGTGTGTTAGTGTGTGTTGTGCTGGTGTGAGTGGATCAGACACAGCAGCGCTGCTGGAGATTTTAAATACACTCACTGTCCACTCTATTAGACACTCCTACCTAGTTGGTCCACCTTGTAGATGTAAAGTCAGAGACGATAGCTCATCTATTGCTGCTGTTTGAGTTGGTCATCTTCTAGACCATCAGTGGTCACAGGACGCTGCCCACAGGACACTGGTGGCTGGATGTTTTTGGTTGGTGGACTATTCTCAGTCCAGCAGTGACAGTGAGGTGTTTAAAAACTCCAGCAGCATTGCTGTGTCTTACTCACTCATATCAGCACAACACACACTAACACACCACCACCATGTCAGTGTCACTGCAGTGCTGAGAATGACCCACCACCCAATTTATACCTATTCTGTAGTGGTCCTGGGAGAGTCATGGCCATTGACTACAGTCAGTAATTGTAGAACTACAAAGTGCTTCCATATGGTAAGTGGAGCTGATAAAATGCACAGTGAGTGTAGAAACAAGAAGGTGGTTTTAATGTTATGGCTGATGGGTGTATGAACAATTGAATGGTTTAAGACTCAAACCAAGAAAAGCTGTTCTCTCTCCTGTGCTTTTGTACACAGATGTAGAAACATAAAGGTGATTAACAGTTGAATGATTTGCTGTTAACAGCTGGAAAGAAAATTATTAATACTTGCTGTAGTTGTGTGCATGCAACCATACTAATTACACTTTTATTTTTTTAAAAAGGATATACAGTGTACATACTGTTTAATTGGGTCAGTAGAGAGCATGGGCAAATATAAACAACATCAGGCACAATGATTTGTTGTTCTGCATTTATTTATTAAAGATGCTCATACACGTTTAACACATTTCAACTGAAACTAAAGAAGGAAAGATTAAAAAGTTAAAGTTTCTTCCTGCTGTGTTAATTTTCAATGGTGTCATGCTGTGAAGCCAAGTAAATCTCCTTATTCAAAAAAGTCTGACGGCAAAGTGTGCCACTTGACATTAAATTTAAAATTAAGATAAATTATACAAGCAGCACCTGCTCATTTAACACAGTTATAAAATAAATAAATAAATACATAATCCCAAGTGTGCACCTGTTTTAAATCTAAGATTTTTGCACCTTATTCGTGATCGTATCTCTTCAGATTTAAACTTTCAGTTTCTAAGACTAATAACACACCGAATGTTCAATATCCTGATTTTATGCGGTGCAGCTGCCTGAGTGGATGCCAGACAGCAACATGATTCCTAAATACCTGGCTTTAATCAGTTCATTCAGTCACCATCTGTGAGGAGTTCTGCACGCTCTTCTCATGTCTGCTCGGTTTTCCTTCAGTTAGTTAGGTTGCACTCAGCTTTCAAAATCATGCATTCAGTACATTGGTTGCTCTAAATTGCCTCTTGGTGTAACTGATTGGCTGTAAGAATGTGCTGTCCTGTGTTGGATCAGGACCAAGTCCAACCTTGTGCCTAGTCTTTACAAGTGCTTCCCAACCCAATACAACCCTAACCATCAGTTGGTAAAAAAAAAATCCTATTTAATTAATTATTTATTTTAATTATGACAGAAACGGTAATTACTCATCACACAAGGTTCATCAGTTCACAAGGTTACATCAAACACAGACTTGGTCAATTTAGTGTCTCCAGTTCACCTTACTTGCATGTCTTTGGACTGTGGAAGGAACATGGAGCACCCGGAGGAAACCCACACAGACACGGGAAGAACATGCAAACTCCACACAGAAAGGACCCGGACCGCAACACCCTTGTGTTTCATTACTTTTCAGCAAATAGCAAAAAAATAATAAATAAAAATAATAAAAAGACTTTTATTATTTTTAATCTACTAAAATTTAAAGCAGTAGCTTTCAGGCCAAACAAATCAACTTTCCAGCTTTGTACACCCTTCCACATACAAACACAAGCTGAATCACAAAAAGGGGAAACAAAACTGAGTTTAAATATACAGGTTAATTACCTTCTCACAGGTGTAACCACTAATTGCCGTTTAAATCAGCCCCAAGCTCCACCCTCCTATTGCATCCTTGAGCTAAACCACACCCGACCTGTCAATACCTGCTTCTCAACCCAATGCAACCCTAATCATCAGTTTGTAAAAAAAATCCTATTTAATTTATTAATTTATTTATTTATTTTAATTAATTGTCTCTATATTCTGTTTCTTGATTAATTAGTATTTATACAGTCTTATATAGACTTGTAGCAAGTTTATTTGGACCAGCAAGAATGACTCAATTTTACAATAACAAAACACTTTAAGTTAAAATAAATAAATAAATAAATAGAAATAATAAAAAAGCAAAAAATGTAAAGCAGTAGCTTCTACGTCAAACAAATCAACTGTCTAGCTTTGTACACCTTTCCACATACACACACAGCAGAAGCACAGAAAGGGGAAACAAACATTTACCTCCCCACAGGTGTAACCACTAATTACCCTCCAAATCAGCCCAAGCTCCGCCCTCCTATTGCATTCTTGAGCTAAATCACACTCTACCTGTCACCTACCTATACATACACCTTGGGCCTAGTCTTTACAAGTGCTTCCCAACTCAGTGCAACTCTAATCGTCAGTTGGTAAAAAATCCTATTTAATTAATTAATGTATTTATTTATTTTAATGAATTGTCTCTATATTCTGTTTGTTGATTAATTAGTATTTATACAGTCTTATGAAGACTTGTAGCAAGTTTATTTGGACCAGCAACAATGACTCAATTTTACAATAGCAAAACACTATAAGTTTAAAAAAATAATAAATAAATAAAAATAATAAAAAGCAAAAATTAAAGCAGTAGCTTCCACGTCAAACAAATCAACTTTCCAGCTTTGTACACCCTTCCACATACGCACACAAGCAGTAGCACAAAAAAGGGAGTTTTAATATACAGATTAATTACCTCCCCACAGGTGTAACCACTAGTTATCCTTCAAATTCGCCCCCAAGCTCCGCCCTCCCATTGCATCCTTGAGCTAAACCACACCCTACCTGTGACATACCTATACATACTCTACTCTGCTTTTGAAACACAAAGCTTTTTATGCTGAACTTTTATACGATTGTATTAAATTTACTTTTCTTGCATTTTATGAAAATACATACATAAATGATCATATGATGTTTGTCTTTTAAAAAGTTGAAAATTTGTTTTTATTTATTTATGCATTTTCTTCCATTTTTCTCCCGATTTAGCAGTCAGTTTGGCTTCTGCTGCTAAGGATCCCTGATTGCATTCGAGAAGAGTATATTGCTGCTTACGCCTCCTCCGACCTGCATGCAGTCCTAGTGGACCCCTTCTTTTCGCCAATGCTTTCTGCACAGGCGCTTCTGTCTGACCCCACCCACTTAGTCCGGTCATCCCACCAGCAGACACGGTGGGCAATTAGACGGGAGGCAGAGCCAAGATTCGAACCGTGGTGATCAGAATCTCGGTGCTGGTGTACTAATGGAATATCCCGCTGCACCGCCTGGGTGCACGTTTATTAGAAATTTTATATTTAAAAATAAGTATACTACACTATATGGCCAAGGGTATTTAAATGCCTGACCATAAGCACGTTGGACAATCTATTTCTAAAACAAATGGTATTAAAATAGAGTGATCTCTATATGATCTTTTCAGCTATAACAACAGCCACACTTTTGAGAAGACTTCTTACAAGACTTTGAAGTATGTCTGTGGTAATTTTTGCCCATCTAATTAAAAGAGCATTTGCAATGCTGGGCACTGATTTTTGTAAGAAACCTCAATTGATATTTCAGTTCATTCCAAAGCTGTTCAGTGGGGCTAAGGTCAGGGCTCTGTACAGGCCACTGGAGTTTCTTTAAACCAAGTTTTTCTTCATATCTTTATAGATTTTGTTTTGTGCACAGGGGTGCAATCATGCTGGAACAGAAAAGGGCCTTCTCTAAACTGTTGCTGCAAAGTTGGTAGCACATAATTTATACCTGTTAGCATTTGTTGTGGCTGAAAGACATGAATTCAATAATTAAAATAATTATTAATACTGTGTATGTTTACAGGGTGTCACGGTGGCTAAATGGGTAGCTCTGTCTCCTCACAGCAAGAAGGTCCTGGGTTTGATCACCAGGTGGGGCGGCCCGGGTCCTTTCTGTGGGAAGTTTGCATGTTCTCCCCGTGTCTGAGTGGGTTTCCTCCCACAGTCCAAAAACATGCAGCCAGGCTAATTGATACCCCAGCTGCTTGGATGCATAAACCAGTGCATTGTAGTGCCGGTCCCAAGCCCGGATAAATAGGGAGGGTTGTGTCAGGACGGGCATCCGGCGTAAAAACTGTGCCAACTCAATAATGCGGATCACGATCTGCTGACGACCCCTAACGGGAGCAGCCGGGGAAATAGACTGTGAGTGTGTTCGAAAACCTAGGGAGCTGCCTTGCTGTCTTACTGCCTACATAGGCAGCTGCCTAAGTAGAGAGGATTCTAATAAATCAATGACATATAAGTCAGATTATTCGAACGTGCTACTCAGACAGCGATTCCATCGGGTTTCGCTTACTAAGCTTACAGTTAGCATCTTGCCATTCAAACCAATGGGATGGGGTGGCACAGCGCGCTAGTATGTAAATATAACATATCCCTCCATGTACCGAAAACGGTTAAATTTGCTGACAAGCCCAAACTTGCAAATAAATGACACTTGTGCAAGTTTATACAAGTTAAAAATCAATAATAATTTATTTACGTTTGAAAATAACTCCGTTTGTTTCTCCTCACCATCAGCCATGTTTTTTTTTTTTTTTCTGTGAGAGAAGAGCTGCAGCACTGAATGCTGGGATTGCCTTGATCACTAAGGACGCTTCCGATGCTTACTCGTTCTTGAGTAAAAATAACATTGAAATTTTAAGATGCCTAACTAGTGAGCATATTAAGGCATCTAGGATTTCGAACAGCCTCATTCTTGGGAGCGCGCATAGGATGACTTAAAATGCTGTCTATGTAGAAAGCTCACTAGCTTTTCGAACACACCCAGTGTATGTTACATAAAATGTTTACATAAAATTAGAATATTTGTTTAAAAATGTAATTAGCTAGACAAAATATGAGGTCATTATTTTTATGAAAAATGATTTAATTATTTACTCACTTTAGATTTCCATACATTGATAAATAACTGATTTTATTAAATATGTTAATATAGGCTAAATTTTTTACACATCCTGTTCTTGTCTCTGTTCCTTCATTCAGCTGAAAAGCAGTGACAGCAGGCTGAGGAGCTCATCCCAGTAGGACATGATTTTCATATCTCAACAGACAGAGATGCTTGAAGGAACCTGCTAATGTACAGAGAAAAAATCTGTGTCCTTTTACTGAGAGGTACACATAGCCTCAGGACTCTTACTGAGCATTGTGTGGCACAAATATCCCCAACCCCACTTACACCAGAATAAGAGTTGGTTCACACCAACCTAAAGGATCTTAAAAGATAGCAAAGATCTATGTCAAGGAAATGGCTAAAGCAATGTATGAACATTGTTATATTGAGGGTCAAGAGGATGGATTACTCAGACGTGGGAAGGATAAGTTTCCGCTAGGCATTGAGATTTTGGCTTCAGTCAGTGTTTGACTACTCTGTGAAAAGTAGCAGAATGCAGTGTTTGTGTTCCCATACTTCAGGCTCTGCATAATCTAGGTCCAATCCTTTCTAGTTAGAGGACATGCTCATGATATGTGGAAAACAGCCTTCACGCTGACTGTGGCAGTGCCACTTAGCTTGACGCTGCACTAATAATAATAATAATACATTTTATTTGTAACACTTTACATTTGATACAAATCTCAAAGTGCCACAAGATAAAGGACATCACTACAAAAAAATAATAAATAAGCAATATAAAAGATAGCCGCAATCACTACATTAATTAAAAATTACTCATAACTTTTTAAAAGTCCCAACCATCTGTGGTACCCTCAAATGGTCAGGGAGGGCATTCCAAAGGCAAGGGGCAGCAGAACAGAAGGCCCGATCGCCCATGGTACTGAGCTTGGTTCTTGGGGGGAGAAGGCGACTTGAATTTGTAGAGCGGAGGGATCGGAATGAGGTTTGTGAGCAGTTCTTTCAGATAGGTGGGAGCATATCCATAAACACTAAGTGGCACGCTCCATGCACATTTGCTGTGTTGGCTTGTGATTTTAGCAGTTGAAGGGGCTCTTGGGTGGCACAGTGATCTATCATGCAAACCCACCTCCGCTGATATCCATGTTAAAAATCCCAGCAGTGCTATCGACCCACCAGGCGTCTACACAAATGATTGTGTGGATTGGCTACGTTTAAGAAAGGGATTGCCAAAGCCCTGTGGTAGATTGGCACCCTGTCCACTGTGTTCCTGCCTCTGTTGAAACCGAAACTTTTGTGACTATCAGGAAGCAGTTAATAAAAATGAAATAAAAAAGAAAGGGGGGGGGGGTGCTGGCAGCAGATTATTCCGCTTGCACACCAGCACCGAGTTTCTGAACTCCCCGGTTCGAAACTGGGTGTTGACACCGGTCGGCTGGGCACCATCTAGCATGCATATTTGGCTGTGCCAGCAGCAGATACCAATTGGCTACCGTATCTGCAGGGTGGGGGCCGGACTATGTGTGGGTGGGTGGGCCTTCATACGCTGTGTAAGGACCCTGATTGGCGGAAGAGACGCCTGTGCAGAGTGCATGGGCGAGAAGAGGAGGGCTGTCCTCGGATGCAATCTGGTATCTCTCAGCAGCGGAACACAAAAATTGAGTGCGCTAAATCAGGAGGAAAATGGGGAGAAAATGCATTAAAAAAAAAATGAAAGAAAAAAAAGAAGGGGGGGTGTCATTTATTGCATGCACTGTATTGCCGTTATAGAAGGGTTTTCAAAAAGTTTCTGCACTTTTTAAACTCTATTTATTAAGAATTTCAAAAACAAATGGCATCACTTTTCTACACAGTCACCTTTCAACGCATTTTTTCCAGCGTCGTACCAACGTTTTAATGCCATCAGCAAAAAATGTTTTTGGTTGAGTGTGTAGCTACTGATGCACCGCTGCTTTCACATCATCATCACATAAAAATCCTCCTCCCTTTAAAGCTTCTTTAAGCGTCCAAAAAGGTGAAAAATAAGATGGTGCTAAATCCGGACTATAAGCTCTCTCTCAGTCTTTCAGACACGACCAATTACTACTCCTCCCACCCTCACTGTTTTCAATGAAAATATAAAAGTGCGGAAACTTTTTGAAGATCCCTCGTACATTCAGCTGAAGTTGAAGTTTACATACACTTTAGGGGACATGTACAGTACCATGATGTTTTTTTCATTTTTTTTTTGTGTGTAACTTCCTCCATGGTCTCCCCTATAGTGCTGTGAAGAAACTTCAGTTGCCTGGAAAGAACTCTACTAACTATTGAACACTTTTGGGGTAAATTGCAAGTTAGACCTTCCTGCCCTGCAATTATTATCTTTTGACTAAATGTGCATAGATTTTTGTTTGGTTAATTAGTTGTTTCAGTAAGAACATATGTCACGAATCAAGCCTCTTTGTGCTCCTGGAGCCATGTTCATGTGCCACGCCCCTCTTTCCAGGAGCACATGTTGGAGAAGTTTTGTGTAGGATGTCAAGCCTACGCCTCCTCAATTCTGATTGGTCTACTGCTAACAATCCACAGCTGCACCTTGTTTGAGGTATAATGATCACAGCATTTAAGCAAGCAGCAGTGGATCCTTCAGCGGAGACTTTGTCTTTGATTTTGCCTTTGTCATGTCGGTTTGCCTCCTAGCTCATGTTCTTTAGGTTTGGTTTGGTTTGGTTTGGTTTGGAATGCTCTTGTCTAGTAATGGGCAGATGAAGCCTCATTGAAGCTATTGAAGCTTCTTCCTGATTGTGCTGAAAATGATTTGAAGCATTGAAGCATTGAAAGTGGACATCAGAACAGAGTGACACCTGGTGGCTTTAAGACTGTATGGTAGCCTGCAGCTACTTAACACAACATATTTGTTTTCATCTGCAAATAATTATCTTTACTTATTAAAGCATTGCGTTGAAATTTGTCATGTACAATTCTCTGAGACACAAAGAGTGATTCAAGCTTTGAATCAGTCCCGCCCATTTCTGGTGGTTCATTGACGTTTTCGAAGCTTCTGACGTCATATACAAGCTCCGATACACTGAGTCGACTCAGTGAGTGTTACAAAAGTGAAACAAGCTTTGAAGCATCGGTATTGAATGTCCCATCCCTACTATTGTCTAGTTCATGCTCTTGTTAGTCTGCTCATGCTCTTGTCTAATTTATGCTCGTTAGTTTGCTCATGCTTCTTGTTTATGTCTTGTTTAGTTCATGTTTAGCGTTAGCTTAGCGGTTAGCATAGCATTTAGTTTAGATTTAACTTTGTTCATGTGTTTAGGATTAGCATTTAGCTTAGTTCATGTGTGTTTAGTTCAGCAGTTAGCTTAGCAGTTAGCATAGTTTGTCTAGTAGTGTGTCGTCTTGTACTTTGTCTTGTCTTTTGTTATTATTAAACACATTGTTAAGCAGCTGCTTAAAAGATGCTGCTTAACATGTGTTTTATAATAACAACAAGACAAGACGACACACTACTACACAACTTATGCTTACTGCTAAGCTAACTGCTGAAGTAAACCCTCTCTTGTCTCGTCTAGCCCATCATTACAACATACCTTATTGTTGTTGTTGTCAATTTATTGTATTTAAATACTCATTTAAATATGTAGTTTGTTTGTCTATATTTTGTTTGTAGACTTATACTTTGCATGCAAGATGATTATATGTGTTTCTGTTCCCCTGCTTCCATGCCATGATCCTGTTCCTTGTTTCCGTGCTGTGTTCATATACTTCTACTGAATAGAAAGGCCTGGATTGCAAATGGCATCCACATTTACCCAAAGTTGTTAATTGAGGTTGATTTCAGTCCACTGGTACACCTTTTCCACCGACGTGGATCAGTCTGGTTCCAAATGGAGCACATGTTGGAGATGGTTTGTGTAGGATGTCAAGCCTACGCCTCCTCAATTCTGATTGGTCTACTGCTAACGATCCACAGCTGCACCTTGTTTGAGGTATAATGATCACAGCATTTAAGCAAGCAGCTGTGGATCCGTCAGCAGAGACTATTTTGCCTTTGTAATGTTGGTTTGCCTCTTGGAATGCTCTGGTCTAGTGATGGGCAGATGAAGCCTCATTGAAGCTTTTGAAGCTTCTTCCTGATTGTGCTGAAAATGATTTGAAGCATTGAAGCATTGAAAGTGGACATCAGAGCAGAGTGACACCTGGTCACTGTAAGAATGTATTGCAGCCTGCAGCTACTCAACACAACATATTTGTTTTCATCTGCAAATAATTATCTTTACTTATGAAAGCATTGCGTTGAAATTTTTTTTATGTACAATTCTCTGAGACACAAAGAGTGATTCAAGCTCTGAATCAGTCCCGCCCATTTCGCGGACTTGATTTGAACCGTTGATGACGCAGGCTTCGTTCCCAAAAACTGGTGGAAACGCGGGTCAGTTCTCTACAAGACACCAAGGTTTGAAGAAACCTGAACAGAACCGGTTCAAGAACCAGGGTTCTTTTGGTGGAAAAGTGCTATGGGATTCTACATATAAAACCGAACAGAATTCCTCACAAACCTTGCATTGTGCAAGTCGCAATCTCAGTAATAGGAACTGTATAATTAAACCGGCTTGTTTATACCGAATAAAGTCATTACACAGTAATTGTCATTTAGAAAAAAAACGAAAAAAAAAAACTAAACATAATATTAAACATTGTTCTAGGAATAGCTCAGCAACACACGTGTGTGTGTGTGTGTGTGTGTGTGTGTGTGTGTATGTGTGTGTACAAGCTTATACAAGCTATTAAGTGTGAGTGATTTTCACTCAGGCACACCCCTCTGTGTGACCTTTAGCTGCTACTGGCCAGCTGTACTTCTTCCTAGGGGTGCCAGAGCTCCTCGTGTGGCCGATAATGACTGTTATTATGGAAAGAGAGAGCTGTGGGTACAGCAGAGGAGTGAGCGACAACAGATTAGACATTGATTGCCATGGAAGTACTGCTACGCTGACCTAGACAAGTTGCGTTCAGTAGAAACGGCTGCTTGGATAGGTTAATTCAGCGTATCTCATGGTATTGTAAAGAAATGATTAGGTTCTTTTTTTTCCAAATTACTTGGAGTCACGTCTAGGTCACTCAGCAGAAGATTTAGCAAACTGGTAGATTTTTACCTTAACTGAAACAACCTGTCCTTGGTGAGTGTCCATCTCAGCTGGACTGACAGCTGTGGAAAAGTACTGTTTTTAAATGACATGTACTGGATCATGTGCATCAGTGTGCAGGAAAAATAAGTAAAAATAAGTAATAATACAACCCCAAATCAGAAAACGTTGGAACAGTATGGAAAATGCAAATAAAATAAAAATGCAGTGTTCCTTACATTTACTTTGACTTATTTGATTGCAGACAGTTTAAACCTGAGATATTTCATGTTTTATCTGCTCAACTTCATTTCATTTGTTAATAAACCTCCATTCCTGCATTTCAGGCCTGCAACACATTCCAAAAAAAGTTGGGATGGGGGCAATTTAGAGCTAGTAATGAGGTTAAAAAAAACTAAATAATGATGTGATTTTAAACAGGTGATGTCAACAGGTGATTGTAATCATGGTTTGGTACAAAAGCAGCATCCAGGAAAGGCTGAGGCTTTGATGAGCAAAGATGATCAGAGGATCTCTAGTTTGTCAACAAATGTGTGAGAAAATGATTGAAATGTTTAAAAACAATGAACCTCAAAGAAAGATTGGAAGAGATTTGCACATTTCTCCCTCTACATTTAATCATATTATTGAACGATTCAAGGAATCGAGAGGAATTTCAGTGCGTAAAGGCCAAGGGCGCAAAATTAAGCTGAACACCCGTGATCTTCGATCCCTCAGACGGCACTGCATCAAGAACCGCCACTCAGCAATAGCTGATACAACCACATGTGTGAGGGATTACTTTGGCAAACTTTTGTCAAGCACTACAATACAGAGTTACATGCACAAATTCACTTAAAACTTTACTGTGCAAAAAAAAAAAAATGCCTTATATTAACCATGTCCAGAAGCGGCGTTGACTTCTCTGGGCTCAGAGGCATCTAGGATGGACCATCACACAGTGGAAACGTGTATTGTGGTCAGATGAATCAGCATTCCAGGTCTTTTTTTGGAAAAAATGGACAATGTGCTCCAGACCAAAGATGATAAGGACCATCTAAAAGGACCGCTTTGTCTCTATAGGGATAAAATCCACTTTTTTGTAAATGTTTCCTTCATGTTTCCAAAATATTTCCAGAATATATAAATATCCATATCTAATAGATAATTTATTCACTCTGATTTCACGGTAAAAAGCTGAAACTGGTCATTCATAAACTAAGTTGTCACTTATACCTTTACAATCAATAAGTGTTTCATTGCCAGCTCACCTAAATTACGAATATTGAAGAAATTCTTGCTTTGTAGAGGAACAACTGAAATTCCGCCTCAAATCTGAATTTGGAAGCTCTGATTGGTTTTTACAGCTTTTTTTCAAGGCCTGAACCACGATTGAATCTCTGAAACAAATGCGCACTGATTCATGGAGTTGTTTACGCACAACACCGTAATGAAATAAAGCTAAACGAATGAATCTTTACCATAGATAAGAGCACAGCTCCCTGATTCGATTCCAATTAATAATTTGTTTGAAAAGATTCATTCTTAGGCCACTCAGGTGGCACAGCGGTAAAAACACACACTGGAACCAGAGCTGGGATCTTGAATACATCGTATTGAATCTCAGTTATGCCTGCCGGCTAGGCTGAGTGGCTACATGAACAACGATTGGCCTGTTGTTCAGATATGGGTGGGATTAAGCTGGATGGGGTCTCTCTCCCATGACTGGTGCAATTACGACCTTTGCTGGCTGATTGATGGTGCCTGCACAGAGATGAGAAAAGAGTGCTCTCAGGGTGTGTCTCTCCGTAAACAACGCTGAGCTGCACTGCACTCGTCAAAGTGTAGGTGATAAGATGCATACGGCATGCTGCCCACGTGTCGGAGGGGGCGTGGGTTAGCTTCGTTCTCTTCAATCTGAGCAGGGATCGGGCAATTGGACACGCTAAAAGGAAGAAAAAGGGAAGGAAATGCATAAAAAACAAGAAGAACAGATTCGTTCTTGTTTTTATCGCTCATGTGCGAAAGAGATTGTGCAGCACAGCACTTCTTTGCTCTTGTTTTAAACGTTCTCAAATGGTAACCTGTGTATCCTAGTTATACTCGATATAATGAATATGGTCATTTTTAGTATCGTTTAAAAGTAATATTGAATAAGGCTGCTCAGGTGATGCAGCGGTAAAAACACACTCTGCAACCAGAGCTGGGATCTCGAATACATCGTATCGAATCTTAGCTCTGCCTTGCCGGCTGAGCGGTCACCTGAACAATGATTGGCCTGTTGTTCAGATAGGCGGGACTAAGCCGGACATGGGTCTCTCTCTGTCAGACTGGTGCAATTACAACCTCTGCTGGCTGATTAGAGGCGCCTACACAGAGATGAGGAAAGAGTGCTCTCAGGGTGTGTCTCTTCGTACACAACGCTAGGTGGCACAACACTCATCAATGTGTGGGTGATAAGATGCATACGGCTTGCTGCCCACGTGTCGGAGGGGGCGTGGGTTAGCTTCGATCTCCTCGGTCAGAGCAGGGATCGGCATAGGTGGAGAGGAAGCATGATGCAATTGGGCAATTGAACGTGCTAAAGGGGGAGAAAAATGGGAGAAAATGCATTAAAAAAAGTAATATTGAATATATTGATATTTGCGATATATTGCCCAGCCAGCCCTAGCATCACTTACTATTTTTAACTATTTTAAATATGAATATAGTCATTTCCAATTCTTGAAAGTGAATCCACTGCCACTTGCACAACCTCCAATGTGATCAAAGAGGGCCAGATAACCACACGCACCCTCCCGATATGTGACCAATCTTCAGCCACTTCTTATCACCTCCAAGTGTTGGTTTCCCACACAGAGACGACTCGCATTCAGAGAGCCACGCTAAGCTCCATGTGACTTAATCTCAGTTAATGTTCACACTGTCCTTGCATAAACACAGTGATTGTGACACTATTTAAATAAATCAATAGTTCTGTCTAAAGATGAGCACAGATACTTCTGAGGCTCGAATACAGATGTGCAAAATTAGGGTATTAACTTCTCGCTGAGCACACTCTGTATACAGCTCTCAGAATAAACACGAGACACCTGAGTCTCCTGCCAAATACTTTATTAACAGCCAGAGCTCTTCAGCTATCTTCAGTTTCCACATTTCACTTACTGTGCACAAAACATGTGGAAAATTAAATCTCCTCTGATGCATCACACGAGAGGCTCGTGTCTCCCACTTCAGCAACCGCTGAATTCTAATTAAACCCCTCAGTCTCCTCCATCAGCTCAGAAGCCATAGGCCTGCCATGAAACTTTGCCAGATGATCAATTAATACTATTTTCACACCCCCTTTCATTGACGAGCACACTTATCTTCATGTTCCCACCCCACAAAGGTGAAATTCAATAACTGTCAGTCTGCCTACGGGTCGTCATACATTTAGAACTTGCAATTATGTCAAAGCAGTAAAATTCATGAAATGCCAGTCCACATGGGTCCCATCATGATTTGCATAATATTCATTCTACTTAGTGTTTAATATGGTGAGACCCACAATACTCCAGTCATAATTTACATTTTTGTGTATTACAGGGATTTAAAATCCTGTAAATGTTCCATACAGGATGGATGTGCATTCCCTAGTGCAGTATTCTAATTTTCAAGCTTGATTGTATACTAACATTACATAAGCTATGTTCTTATGTATACAGAGCAATACGACTATACAGAGCATGTGTGAAAGAGCATACAAATGTCCCCTCATGGGAAGAATTTTACGATTTCTTTAAATACATTCCTGGAAATGATTTACTGGATTTGGAATCATACTCAAAATCCCTGGGTGTTAATATTGACTAATGATTTATTTACCTATTTTTAAGCATGAACAGTATTGAGTATTAGAGAATTATGATTCTGTAGTGCATTAGGCAGGTCTTGCTTCCTTCTACCCCAAAACAGCCACCAATCAGGGATGGCAAGGATAATACATGCTTTATCTAATGCCTAGTTCACACTACACGATGTTTGCCCTGATTTTCGCTCGCCGACTGGTCGGCGCTAGATTTGCCGGCTCGAGAGCAACTTGGCGTTTGCTCGGCGATCAAAACTCGGCTCCCAATCGCTATGTGTGAACTACTCAAGCACTCACCGAAGAGAGATATCTAGCTTGTCAAATATCTGGTTCTGAGTTGCCCAACTGGCAATGAGTGCTATGTCGAACAGCCAATGAGAACGCAAGATACGGTGTCAGGGGAAACATAGGGGAGGAGTTGTAAAAAGGTGGGACAGGGGCATAATATAGTTTATATCAGAATACATCGGCACACACAAATTTTACAGTATTTCTGACCTTATTGTTCTCTACAAAACATAACACCAACGTTGCATTGCAAAAAATATTTATTAACCTCCAACTCACTACAGAACAATCCATGCTGGTTGTGTTGCCAAATCCACTCAGATTCATTTATTTTTTCTCCTTGATTTTACGCTGCACATCAGTGCACAAACTTTGCTCGCTACTTGTTGACATGCATGTTTGGATGTGGTATCTTTAACCCTTTCGTCACTTCTCGCGTTTGTTTTTGTGACAAAACATAGTTTGGGAGACCAAAGAAGCTCTCCTGCGATTCCAGTTGGTGATAGATCGTGTAGTGTGAAACCCCCTATCGCCGATCAGTCGTGTAGTGTGAAAGCCACACCGACTTAAAAGACTCCCGATTAAGATAAGATAAGATAAGATAACACTTTATTGATCCCGAAGGAAATTGCAGTGTCACAGTACTTTACAAGAGATCCATTCGTGTAGTGTGAACTGTACAGCGACCTGACAACTTGGAAAGACACATACTAATGGCCAACATATTTGTGCCATCAGAGAACAGTCATTGTTCTTCTAAACACAAAGTACTTTTTTTTCTTTTGGCTGCTTCTGCATATAGGGGTCACCACAGCAGATCTGGTCCGCAATCCAGACTCGATGACAGATGCCCTTCCTGATGCAACCCTTCTATTTTTATCTGGGCTTAGGACCAGCACTGAGAAAGCATTGATAAACGAAGACTAGGCTGTTTCGGCCATCTCCCTTCGGACATTAGCCAATCTTGTCCATGCAGACACTTGACCAGCCTATAGCACTGCTGAGATTCGAAGTCGTAGTGGGCTACATTTATAACAATTATAGAAATATCATATCGTTCTGTATTGAGGCTGTTTGATTCATGAACATGACCTTTAGTTGCAGCCACTGACTGTTTGTTAATAAGCATGTGCTTCTCTGTAATTAGATCCCTTAAATATCTAATAAACAGATGGTTATTGGGTTATTTAATCTTGTAATTAAAAACAGGAAGAAAAAAAACAACAGGTATTGGTATTATTATTGGGATTTGTCTTAATCTCACCCCTTACTGAACTTGGTCTAGACTTGGATTTGATTGGTTAACATCTTGTTTTCAGTAAAGGTAGATAGATAGATACTTTATTTATCCCGAAGGAAATTATTGGGTGGTCTTAACTGTACTGTATACAGTGGACCCTTGACTTACGAACTTAATTGGTTCCAAAGGGCTGTTCTTAAGTCAAAATGTTCGTATGTTAAACCTATTTTTCCCATAAGAAATAATGTAAATAGAGTTAATTCATGCCAGACCTCCCAAACCACCCCCTTACCTAACCTTTCTAATGTCTTACAAGGTCTTTTTTGTTATAAATACAAGTATATTTCCCAAAAATCTTAAATTATAGAATAGACATTACTGTAATAAACAACAATACGCAGGAGTACTGTACTGTACATAAAACACACATCACATTTCATACACCATAATACACCATCACATACACCATAATAAATTTCCTTCTTTTTTATAAAATGTGTCTACCAGAAACAACAACTCTCATATTTCTCTATTATTTCCTTCTTTAGTTCAATAGTGTTGTATTTTGTAGGTGTAATTGCACAAAAGAAAGAATACTTTACTCAGCGATTTCCTTCTTTTCTCTCACTCACTGTCCCCACTGACTGATACACAGTGACAGCTACTGGCAGGAGTAATTATACAACAACAAATGTAATAGATTTTTTTCATTTTCTCAGCTCTGCGCTCTCTCTGCACCTTATTTGGGGATATTTTAATATTGAAAACACCGGAAAAACACCGTCCGCTGTGCGAATGCTCACTCACTGTATATATATATACAGTGGGGTCAAAAAGTATTTAGTCATCCACTGATTGTGCAAGTTCTCCTACTTAGAAAGATGAGAGAGGTCTGTAATTTTCATCATAGATACAATTCAACTATGAGAGACAAAATGAGAAAAAAAAATCCAGGAAATCACATTGTAGGATTTTTAAAGAATTTATTTGTAAATTATGGTGGAAAATAAGTATTTGGTCAATAACAAACAAGCAAGATTTCTGGCTCTCACAGACCTGTAACTTATTATTTAAGAAGCTCTTCTGTCCTCCACTCGTTACCTGTATTAATGGCACCTGTTTGACCTCGTTATCTGTATAAAAGACACCTGTCCACAGCCTCAAACAGTCAGACTCCAAACTCAACCATGGCCAAGACCAAAGAGCTGTCGAAGGACACCAGGAAGAAAATTGTAGACCTGCACCAGGCTGGGAAGAGTGAATCTACAATAGGCAAGCAGGTTGGTGTGAATAAATCAACTGTGGGAGCAATTGTAAGAAAATGGAAGACATACAAGACCATTGATAATCTCCCTTGGGGTCAAGATCTCATCCCGTGGGGTCAAAATGATCATGACTACACAGAGGGACCTGATGAATGACCTGCAGAGAGCTGGGACCAAAGTACAAAGGCTACCATCAGTAACACACTATGCAGAGAGGGACTCAAATCCTGCCGTGCCAGGCATGTCCCCCTGCTTAAGCCAGTACATGTCCAGGCCCGTCTGAAGTTTGCCAGAGAGATGATCCAGAAGAGGATTGGGAGAATATCATGTGGTCAGATAAAAACTCAATTCGTCGTGTTTGGAGGAAGAAGAAAAACCCAAGAACACCATACCTACTGTGAAGCATGGGGGTGGAAACATCATGCTTTGGGGCTGTTTTTCTGCAAAGGGGACAGGACGACTGATCCGTGTTAAGACAAGAATGAACGGGGCCATGTATCGTGAGATTTTAAGCCAAAACCTCCTTCCATCACTGAGAGCATTGAAGATGGAACGTGGCTGGGTCTTCCAGCATGACAATGATCCCAAACACACCGCTCGGGCAACGAAGGAGTGGCTCCGTACAAAGCATTTCAAGGTCCTGGAGTGGCCTAGCCAGTCTCCAGACCTCAACCCCATAGAAAATTTGTGGAGTCCGTGTTGCCCAGCGACAGCCCCAAAACATCACTGCTCTAGAGGAGATCTGCATGGAGGAATGGGCCAAAATACCAGTTACAGTGTGTGCAAACCTGGTGAAGACTTACAGGAAACGTTTCACCTCTGTCATTGCCAACAAAGGTTATGTTACAAAGTATTGAGTTGAACTTTTGTTATTGACCAAATACTTATTTTCCACCATAATTTACAAAAAAAATTCTATAAAAATCCTACAATGTGATTTCCTGGATTAGTTTTTCTCATTTTGTCTCTCATAGTTGAAGTGTACCTATGATGAAAATTACAGACCTCTCTCATCTTTCTAAGTAGGAGAACTTGCACAATCAGTGGCTGACTAAATACTTTTTGACCCCACTGTATATATACAGTATATATAGAAAGAGACGCTCAGAGTCAACTAGTTCGTGACGTCTCGTGTTTCGCGAATTTCGGTTCGTAATCCGAAATTTGTTTGTACGTTAGTATGGTAAACTGTTCGTAACTCAAGGGTCAACTGTACCTCACTTCTTTATGTCACTGCTTAAAGCTTAATTGTGCTATTACATAAAGCTCACCTTGATTATTCAGAAGGTCCTGGGTTCCATCACCAGGTGGGGCGGTTCGTGTCATTTCTGTGTGGACTTTGCGCGTTCTCCCCATGTCCATGTGGGTTTCCTCCGGGTGCTCCGGTTTCCTCCCACAGTCCAAAGACATGCAGGTGAGGTGAATTGGAGATACAAAATTGTCCAAGACTGTGTTCGATATAACCTTTGTGAACTGATGAATCTTGTGTAATTAGTAACTTCTGTTTCTGTCATGAATGTAACATGTTTAAGTGTAAAACATGACGTTAAAATCCTAATAAACAATTAAACAAACACCTTGATTATTCAGAGTCACTGCAAGCTTTCTTTCTGCCTATATGGCTTGTTATGTGGTAAAGAGTGCTGTCACCTCAAAAGTATAATGTATAAAGAAAATTGTTGCTTGACAAGCTCTTGTATTTTTTGACTAATAGTTCACTTGAGCCTGAAGAAAGGCTGTTCAGTTACAGGTGAATTGCTGACATTTAATTTTATTACTGATGCACTATTACAGCTTAAACATACACACACAGCTTGTACCACACAACTGCAGTCATATGGGAGAAAGGACTCTGCTTTAAAGCACTTTGGTTTATTCCTTTCTCAGCTAGAGGAGTGATGGTTAATTAATCTGATAGCAGCCAGCTGTGTACTGTAGTTGTGCTTTTGTCCTTTAGCACCTTCACTTTAACTAGATAAAAAGGACTGGCTCAGTGACAAAATAGAGACTATTATATAAATCATAGTTATAGTTGATAATACACTATATGGCCAATTGTTTTCGGACATCCCTACAATTCAAGTATGACTGTGCCCTTATGCACTATAAAAGGCCAATGTGTCACGAGGGGGCTAAGGACGAGACAAAGGGGCGGACACACGCAGAGATGAAACTGAACAAAGGATTTATTAACAAGAACTATAACAAAAAGCTACCATAACATGAGCTAGAAACATGACTTAATAGCAAGTGTTAGAAACATGGCTAGTAACAAGAGCTAGAAACATGGCTAGTAACAAGAGCTAGGAACATGGCTAGTAACAAGAGCTAGGAACATGACTTAGTAACATGAACTAGAAACATGGCTAGTAACAAGAGCTAGAAACATGACTTAGTAACGAACTAGGAACATGACTAGTAACAAGAGCTAAGAACATGGCTAGTAACAAGAGCTAGAAACATGACGTAGTAGCAAGAGCTAGAAACATGACTTAGTAGCAAGAGCTAGAAACATGACTTAGTAGCAAGAGCTAGAAACATGACTAAGTAGCAAGAGATAGAAACATGACTTAACATGAGCCAAACTAAGAGCCAAACTAAGAGCCAAACTAAGAGCCAAACTAAGAGCCAAACTAAGAGCGTACACAAACCAAACCAAATACAAATAGTTCCCAACTCTGTGTTCCAGCGCACCTCTTAAATAAAGGGCAGCTGGAGCTAATTAGTCCCAGAGACCCAATCAGGAACGGGGGTGTGGCAGGAGACAAAGTGTGCTCATGGAGAAGGGGTGTGTCCAGAGCACACAGAGGCTTCAAGTGTTACAGATGAAGCCCCCCCCCCCCAAAGGCACTACTCCTAGAGTGCCTTTTAAAAAAGAAAAAAACAAAAACAAGGAGGTCCTGGGCCTTGCGGGGCAAATTTGAAGTCATTAAGGAAGTTCCGCGGCAGGCATGACATACAGGTAAGTGCTGTAACGTGGGCTGTTGACTGAAATCCAGAAGCGCTGTCGGGGGGCACCAACGAGAGTTCAGAAATGTTCTCTGGGGGCACCGACGAGGATCCTGAGGCACCAACTTGAGGTGCCGACTTGAGACCTGAAGCGTCCTCTGGGAACGCCAACTTGAGACCTGAAGCGCCGTCGGGGGGCACTGACGGGGAGCCAGAAGCACCATCTATGGGTGCTAACGAGATTTCAGAAGTGCCGTCGGAGGGCACCAACGAGAGTTCAGAAGCACCCTCTGGGGGTGCTGACTTGAGAGCAGAAGCGCCATTGGGGGCGCCAATTTGAGAGCAGGAGCGCCATCTGGGGCGCCAACGAGAGTTCAGAAGCACCCTCTGGAGTAGCCGGCCTGAGAGCAGAAGCGCCATCAGGGGCGCCGACTCAGGAACAGAAGCGCCATTGGGGGCGCCAACTCTGGAACAGAAGCGCCATCGGAGGGCGCCAACTCGGGAACAGGAGTCAGCTGCGTAGAACCTGGCAAAGAGGCGTCGGGAGTCAGCTGCGTAGATCCTGGCGAAGAGGCTTCGGGAGTCAGCTGCGTGGAGCCTGGCGAAGAGGCTTCGGGAGTCAGCTGCGTGGAGCCTGGCGAAGAGGCTTCGGAAGTCAGCTGCGGGGACCCTGGCAAAGAGGCGTCCGGAGTCAGCTGCGGGGACCCTGGCAAAGAGGCGTCTGGAGTCAGCTGCGGGGAACCTTGAGAAGAGGCGTCCAGAGTCAGCTGCTTGGACCCTGGTGAGGCGTCTTGAATCAGCTGCTTGGACCCTGGTGAGGCTTCTTGAATCAGCTGCTTAAAACCTGGTGAGGCTTCTTGAATCAGCTGCTTAAAACCTGGTGAGGCGTCTTGAATCAGCTGCTTGGACCCTGGTGAGGCGTCTTGAATCAGCTGCTTGGACCCTGGTGAGGCGTCTTGAATCAGCTGCTTAAAACCTGGTGAGGCTTCTTGAATCAGCTGCTTGGAACCTGGTGAGGCTTCTTGAATCAGCTGCTTGGAACCTGGTGAGGCGTCTTGAATCAGCTGCTTAAAACCTGGTGAGTTTCTTTTTTTAACCAAACTATTTGTTAATAATAATAATAAATAACCAAAATTAAAATACTACTACTACTACTACTACTACTATTAATAATAATAATAATAATAATAATAATAATAATAATAAATAACCAAAATTAAAATACTATTACTACTAATAATAATGATAATAATAAATAAATAAACAAAATTAAAATGATAATAATAAACAAAATTATAATAATAATAATAATAATAATAACATAAAAATAAATTAATTAATTCTTTACATGAATTTTACAATGCGTTGGGATTTGGTATGGCTACATTTATAATACGTAAACAGGGAGCAGGTGGATACTGATGAGCAGCTTAAATAAAAAAAAAAATGCTGCTCTGAGCAGAAGGTGCATACAAGGCACCACTGGAGGCAACCAGGGCACCAGAGACAATTACAACTTCTACATTGTGATCACTGTTCACAACCACTGTCCTCTTAAAGAATAATAAACAGTGGCAGTTAAATAGTATATTAAACAATTTTAGTTATTTCAAATGTCTAAAATTATAGAAACATTTACCTGGTTCTCCTGTGCAGTGCTCATCAGCTCCCTCCTCGTTCCTCCATTGTCAACAATATCCTATTCAACGATGAGTAAGAACCAATGTTTAATTATTCATGATGTAATTTGCATGGACCATTTATGGATAAGTGTGGGAGGTAAGGAGGTGGAACATGAGGCTGATTTACCTGCGTACATTTATAAGAAGACTGTTATTTATGAAGAGGAAATGGCATTCAGGTGTGTGTACTCTGTAATCTAAAGGTTTATGGGAGTGCACACTCACTTTCACCCAAGAATCTGAGTTTTATAAATGAGACCCCAAGAGAGCAACATATAAAGGACACAGGACAGAGCAGGGATCCAGGAACACAAATCACAAACAGCCAAGACATTAAAAGACATAATGAATAGGACAACAGGACTTAAAAACAGTAACACAGAACAGGAACATTTAAAAAAAGGTACACAAATCAAAAAAGCTTTGTATGCTAGGAATGGAAATGCTCGGTCCATAACCAAAGGACGAATGGGGTACTCGCACACAAACCAATTAGGAAGACAGGGAACATGTGTTGACAATGACCAAGGGTCAAATTAAAAACAAGGGATGTAGATGACATGAAAACAAAACAAAGCACACATGGCGCAGGGTAAAGGGGGGGACCAAGAATTGGCTGTTAATTTGCTGTGGCTTTCACCATGCAACTCCCCTAACATTGTATTTGTCCAGTCTCTTTCTATTGGTGGAATTATTTATATATTTTTCCTATTTTATTTCTGCATTTTCTCCCAATTTAGCGTAGTCAATTTGTCTTCCACTGCTGGCGGATCCCTGATTGCAGGCGAGGTGGGTATATTGCTACTCACGCCTCCTCCGACACGCGCGCAGCCCTTTGCGGAGCCCATCAGGGTCCTTACACAGCATTTTTAAGATCCCACCCACATAATCCGGTCATCCCGCCCTGCAGGCACTTATTATATTATAATTATACCCGGTAGATGGTGCCCAGCTGAACTATCGGTGGAATTATTTCATTCATTTTCTTATCCACTTATCCAATTAGGGGGGGGGGGGGGGGGGGGCCTATCCCAGCCTTTCAATGGGCGCAAGGCACACAGACGGAACATCGCAGGGCATGGTGGAATTATAAATGCAAACATTATCTGCAGCAAGTGAGGCCTCTAGTTTCTTAGATTTTTATGTGTGTACAATATTTGATCACTTCTGACTAGAATGTTGGTTAAACTTAGTGTCAGCTGGCAGTTTGGAGCTGTTTTTAAAGTAGGAGGGTTTAATATGGAGGTGGCGTCCTCTCATCATGAGCCGCTTCATTACTGTCAGTAACCTAAGAGAATATGAAGCATAATTAATGCTTTCATGATAAATTACACACAAACACGTAATTTGCATTTTCACCTGCTTCTTTACTCCGTAATCAAAAAGTTACAATATTTAGATTCCTAATAGTTGAGATTGGGAACAAATAAGCTGTATGCTTTGATGATACTAACAGCATCTTAAACATTGGTGAGTGGGGTTGCTCTGACAAATGATGATATTTGTATTAGTCACAGGTGGTTAGCGCATGAGTTTGTTCATTAACCTGCTGCACCAGTAGCAATACACAGTCGAATAAGCAAGGAATCAGTTGCCTCTGTATGATCAACTACTATTTTGTCTATTAGGCAAAAATGTACTATGCTTTTATTACAATGATGTTGTTTTACACACTATATTACAATTAATTATTCTTAAAATGGGTTTATATGCTTTGTAATCCCACTGCTGGCATATATTAAAAGTACTGGTCACAAGTAAGTGAATTTGAACTTATTCTTATAAGATTTACTTATTTATTCAAGGTAAAACGTTCTGAACCCTTTAGACTTGACAGAAAATCAGCATTATTGCTCATAACATTTATTCAGATCAGATTTATTAAAATAGGCTAACACATTTTGCCTAATTTGTCCTCCTAATGACCTCAACAGGGATCAAAATCCACCAAAATGCTTTGCTTCACTATTTATTTATTTATTTGGTCTTTATGCCTTGGTACAGATTTTTTGTTTAACGATGCCTTTCCTGACACAACTATTTCTACCTGGGCATGGGACCAGTGCTGAAAGCGCACTGACAACTGTGCCTTCTAATGGGTAGGCTGTTTCACCCCCATCCCCGATGCGGTGCCCAGCCAGCCGATAGTACATCTGAAATTTTAACCTTAAATACCCAGATATCAGCAGTAGGTCTAGCGTCCTTTACCGCTGTGCTATCCGAGCTTTTTTATAGCTTTTTTAAAAATTCTCTAGGAAAATACATTTTATATATTATTAGAAAGTTGTCAGCAGAGCAATATGGCTTTTTTCCAATTCGACTGGCAGCCCACATAATTTTTAGGCATGCTTCTATTTCTTTTGAAGCTCTGTACTGTGCCATTTTTTTTTACTTGCTTTTAATCAAAACATCATTTAAATTAAGAAATCTTTTTTGAGAAGAGCCAAGATTTTCAGCCAAAACAATTACAAACAGCAATTTTAGATGTAAATATTATTTTTGGCTTCTTAATTTTGTGGAATAGAAAGTTCTTTACTGTAGTATTACAGAGACTAAGCAAAATCAGACACAGGTATGTTTTTCTTATGTGACAACCACTAAACTCATGATGTTATAATGCTTACCTTAAACAGGAGCAAAAAAATTATAACAAGGCTAAAATAAACCAAAAGAACATGAGCATAGGAAGCAAACAAACCCAAGTCAAATTCAAATCAAAATAGGGCTGCTCAGGTGGCGCAGCGGTAAAAAAAAAAACACACACTGGAACCAGAGCTGGATCTTGAATACATCGTATCGAATCTCAGATCTGCCTGCCGGCTAAGGCATAAACAACGATTGGCCTGTTGTTCAGATATGGGCGGGACTAAGCCAGATGGGGTCTCTCTCCCATGACTGCTGGCTGATTGATGGCGCCTGCACAGAGATGAGAAAAAGAGTGCTCTCAGGGTGTGTCTCTCCGTACACAATGCTGAGCTGCACTGCACTCGTCAAAGTGTAGGTGATAAGATGCATACGGCATGCTGCCCACGTGTCGGGGGGGGGGGGCGTGGGTTCGCTTCGTTCTCCTCAATCAGAGCAGGGATTGGCATTGGTGGAGAGGAAGCATGACGCAATCGGGCAATTGGACGCGCTAAAAGGGGTCTCCTGTAAATGGTTCCAAGCTGCCTCCTTATATGTCTCTGGGTGATTAGCAGGGGACCAATCAAAAAGGGGGTGTTGGCTGGCAATTGTGAGTGCTCCCGTAGAGAGGGGCGTGGCACCTAGACACTGAACCTGCTCCGGAAGCACAGTGGGGCTGAATTCAAACTAGTGACAAACCTAATCCTATTTAAATGAGCCCAGAAAGGTACCAGCTTTAATCAAGTATAATCACTAAGAAATAAGGTTAAACTGCAATTTTAAGACCACCACAAATTAATCCAAGTTGTATAATTTATGTATATTTGAATCCAGCTAGAATTAATGCTAGATAGCCTAAGGTACTTCAGTTCATTTGCATAGGGTTATTAAATGTCATGTGTTTAATAGCAAGGGGTGGAAGATACAAATCATCACCTCACATGCTTAGATCATCTACTGTTAATTTATGTTAATCCACTTCTACAGTCACAAATCCTAGAATATTTACTGAAAGATTCTTTTAAATCATTTTAATCCATCTGTGCTATGTGATGGAGATGCATTTACTGTTTCTCATTGCATTATGGATTCCATATTAACAGATTTACATAGCTTCCATTACAAAAAGATTACAATGGTTTGTACTGAGCAATGTTTACTTATTAATTAAATTTATTTAACTGATATTATTTTAATTTGTTGTTGATTTTCAGCCTTAAAGCTTGAATTGTTGTATAACTATGTATTTGGTAGTTTGACCTAAGAGATGATTTAGTCTTGTGGACAAACCAGGCCCTAATCCACTTAAATTCAACATAAATAATGTTGCAAACAGCCGCCATAGTCTACTTAACACTATTACTATTGACTATATACTGTATATATATGATATTCTAGGCATTCTAGGCATAATAACAGTGTGTGTGTGATAACAGTTTGCACAA